>NC_033636.1:1598535-1709931 GCF_001540865.1 Ananas comosus
AGAGAGAGAGAGAGAGAGAGATGAGAGAGGGATTTGACGTTTCCGTGGCGATTTCGCGGCCATCCTTTGTAGCGACCGTACATTTACCTGGCCACCCTCGGGAATTATTGGGTGCAACTAAGTATCAGGCTTGACGGACCCTGCCAGTTTCATTGGAATTGTTGTTTTGATATCATGCTAATTATAAGCATCAAACACATGATACTATTATAGGTATAGAGTCCATAGTACTAAGATTTTCATTCTAACGTATTTCTTTTGTGTATAAGTAATACTTTTCAGGAAACTCAGTGCATAAATTTCCGCATCAAGGAGACCTATTCGAGACTGCCTTTTTATTAGGTTGTTGTCTCTATTATCTCTTTGTTCGTGGTTGGTTGTTTTTTTTTATCATTTTTGTTTTAGTAGCTTCTTTTCAGTCTTTCTGTTTTTTTTTTTTTTTGTTTTTTTTGTTTTTTTTTTGTTGTTACTTTAGTTTATTAAGGATTAATGCTAGGTATTCCGATCTGAAGTATAAACCTTTCCCTTAATCCTTTATTCTATTTCGATTAGAGGATTAGCTTTTTGTGTCTGACTTTTTTAGTATCTTTTGCACTTATACTTTGATGTACTGCTTAGCTATCTTATTTTTATTGTTATTTTAGTTTTCGGAGGTTGGATATATTATATTTTGGAGTGTGTTGCTCTGTTTAGTAATAGTTTGTATTATGTTGACTAGTTGATTTTATTTTTAAGTTTTTCCTTTTATCTTTGATTTATTCTGCTTAGTCTAACCTTTAAACTAACAATTTATTCTTTTTCTTCTACAATTTCAGCATTGTGTTGGGTTGTTTGTTGTGGTTGTGGTGTGTGTTTTGCGGGGGTTTCTGGGTGTATATAGCGATTTGATTAGCGACTAGGTTTCTACATTAACCGATATGAAGATTAAGTGTAACTAGTGTTAGGGTTAAATGTTGGGATCTTAGAACTAGAACTCTGCAACCCTCGCACGCAAACTGAGAGACTGGTGACTTAGAAAACAACAATTCGAATATTTTAAACTTTCAGAAATGAAAAGGATCGAAGAGATGTATCCTTACTTGCTAGATGATAGTCGCTGAGAAAAATGTCACTGGGGAAGGAAAGTCTTCGTACACACTTTTCACTAGTTGTGAAGTTGTATTCAATTGTATGACTTTGTTTGTTGGCAGGATGCAAGATGCCTCCCAACATGAGCACCGATGTGCACACTGACCCACCATAGCAGAGCAATTGTAGGCCTCAGTGGTGCTACAAATCCTTGAGCATTTGGCTACCCTCGGTCGAGGTTACAAGAAAAAGTGAGCTTTTATGCAAGAAATAAGTGAGCAGGCTCTTATTTTCTTATTCTTTATATATTCTGTTGTTGTGTGTGGTTTTGTTTTTTTTTTGTTTTTGTTTTCTTTTTTTTTTTTTTATTTATATTCTATATATATTTTTCTTATATTATTTTGACTATATCTACATTCATTTTAAGTTGCATTGTCTTTATTTTATGTTTCAGCTTATTGATGCAGTATGAGTGCTCAGTTGTAGAGTTATTTTATTATTCTTTTCTTGCATTTTTTTTTTTTTTTTGGTTTATTTTTTTTTTTTTTAGTTAGATTATGACACCGTCCCTCTGGTTGTGACATAATCTGCTACCGTAAGCCTTTTGTGTGGTAGGTTGATAATTCATGAGAAGTAATTTAAGACACTGTCAATTTTATATAGTTATCGGTATACACTTGTAGTAACCACTAACCTTGAAGGAAATGGTTTGGTCGATCATGATCACTCTTAGCAGTCCGCATAATGATCATAACTCATTTCGTAGAGTTGCTTCATGTGATCTTACTTCCTTTATACATTTGATAAGCTCTAAACTCCGAGATGACTTAAAAATCATAACAGGCTAGTGGTGTACACTATTATGCAATTTGATATCTAATGGAATCAATTTAATTGCTTGTTGATATTGTTATTATTCTTTGTTGTGAGGTGGAGAATCTAGGCCAAACGATATTTTGTTGATGTTGTATTCTACGGCAATACTTTCTCTGCTTCGTTGAAATCTTCTTCTTCTTATTTTTTTTGACGTCGTCTGAATTTTTTCAAAGATTCTCATATACCAGTCTTATTTCTTTTTGATTCATTATTATTCTATTTTTTTACATCATTTTCTTTATAATTAAAATCAGTGATTAGCCGATTTATACTTATACATTTCCAATCTTGCTCCTCCTTCAAGCCTTTAAGTTCGTGTTGCTCTTTTCCTATTTTTTGTTTGTTTTTTTTTTTTTTTCTTGTTATGGAATCTCCCTCGTTGATTTTTCTCTCTACTATTCTTCAATCTAATACAATTCCCAGTTCAAGTTGCCATATACGGAGTTATGTTGTTCGTCAATTCGGATACTCTTTCTCTGATTGATAGTTCTCTTTTGTATCGTGTCGAAGTGCCTCGTGCCTTTTTGTTTTTCTGTTGCTTCTGTTGAAATCTACCAATTCATTTAGGCATTACATTATTCTTCCAAGCTTATGAATTTTTATCGAGTATTTGATCCAATCGTTTCTCTTCTCGACGTATCTTACTTCTTATTCTCTTCTTACGATTGAACCTTTATCACTTCGCTTGCTACTTTTTTTTTTTGATTCAATCATCCTATGCTTTCGTAGATTCTGGCCCTACAAAAGAGGGAGCTTCATTTTAGTATTATAGAGTCCTTCACTATCTTTTTTCTTCTTTGTGGTGTTAACTCGTTTCCTTACGCGCTTAGTTTTGCGTGTTACTCTTCTCTGCTTTTCATCGTCCTTAACCTTTTTCGTTTGACCTAAGTGATTGCCACTAGCTAACATTAATTCCCAGGTAAAAGCTTATGCGTTCTGTTTCTTTTTCTTGTTTTTAGCTAGAACACCTCTGATTTGCCTGTTTCGAGGTTCTTACTTTTTTCATTTATTATTCAGTCGTATTTTATCATATCTTCTATCTAACTGTTTCTTTCTGTTTTTCTTTCATTTGTGTAGCGAGGTATTTCTCTTGTTTTCTTTTTTTCGTTGTTCGTTTCTTTTTATCTTTTTCTCATTTAGTTTTTTTCTCTTTCTATATTATTTCTTTTTATTTATTTTTTATTTTCTTTATTTCATTTTTTTATTTTTGTTCTTTCCGATCTTTGCTTTAACTTTTTTTTTTTGTTTGTTTTTACACTTGCATCTCTATTGCAGGCATCCATGTATTGGTGCCAACAACGAGCAGCAAGTCCGTTCGAAGATAACATTATGTGATGCCAAACTAATCGTTTCATTTTAGTTCCACCTCCCAATCTCGTGGGAACGCAACCCACGAAACCCTGCTTGACGTTTGCCTTTGGACCTATTAGAGTTTCACCTTTTAAGTCTTCAATGTACACGGCCCCACAAATACCCACTTACAACACTCTCCTTTAGAGCTTGCCTTTATAAGGCCATTCTATTACAAGCTATTCTCTATTCCGCTCGTCTGGTCCATAAAATAATGATCCCAAGAGTATATAAAATGATAAACAATCCTAGGAAAAAGCCTCGCGTATTCCCTGCCCTCTAATGTCTTCAACCTCGTGTTTCGAGCATTACCGCTTAGTCTGTGTCACTCCAAACATCCAGATCACTCACCATGAAACGCTAGGCCTGCACATTCGTTGCCAAGGCCCCAATGTCTAATGGCTGTTGAGGAGTCGATGGCCACTTACTAGTTCCTATAATCTCTCCACTATAAATACTTCGCAAGTCATTACGCCTATTTGGCACGCTGGTTTACAAAGTGCTACACATTCGTTTGGACCTTGCAAGCTCCCTTACATTGCACCCTATGGGGTACAAAAGTGCTCATTAAGACGCGTACGTTTGTGAGTCCCCCAGCATCGACAAGCTGCCAATTTCTTTGCCACACATGCCCTATTCAAATTATATTTGATTACTTGACCAGTGGAAAACCGCAACTGACGGAAGCTCAACTGCAACTCCGTAACATCATCAACAACTAAATGCTCCAAATTACGCCCAAGGATATTAGGGCGAGCCAAGCGATCGACCCGTGACAGTCTTCCCCTCAAACCACTCGAGTCCTCGTCGATGATCCACTACTCATTAAACTCCTGCCAGACAATAACTACTAAAATAAGAGCTCGCCCATGGCCCTTAACATCTCATCCACATTGGGGACTACTAATCGATTACACTAATTACTAAACAATGTATCTCTATGAACCCTATTGTTCTTCTCGCCAAACACTTCATTACACACCATTTTATCCTTTAGATGCTCTTTACCTGGCCTTTCTCGTACCACAACAACTTTTCACGAAATTTTTTTTATCTTTAATAACCATTCCCTCCCTCTATGTATTAATAAACCTTTTAAGATTTGGATTATAAATACAATAGGAGGCGAGAAATGCACAGGTCATTTGTAGATAGTACTTGTTTCTTTAAAATAAAAAAAACTAAAAGCCAAAAATTAAGAATAATACAAGAAACCAGAGAAAAGAAGAGAAATGAATTGCACTGTTAAATTAAAATTCTGTTTAAAAGAACTGACTAAATGATGTATTGCAACTCTTTGAATATAACTGCCTTCATTTAAAAAAAAGTTAAACTCTTTAAACAAAGTTGCACTCTTTTGAGAGATATTTATATGTTTCTCTCTTGTATACTCTTTGAGATGTAAATGACCCTTTAAGAAAATTATACTTTTTAAACTGAACAGTACACTCTTTGAGGATATTACACTATTTCTTCTTGTTAAATGATGCACTTTTAACATATAAAGAGAATAAATGCAACAAGAGAGAAAGCGTGCGACAAGAGAAAAAATAGTGTAATATTACTTTAAAATCAATCAAGAAATAAATAGTGAAATACTTCTCTAAATAGTGCAACAAAGGAAAATAGGTAAAACTCTAAAAGTGTAACTTTCGTTAAAGAGTATAACATTAATTTAATAATACATTTACATATCAAGAAGTGTACAAGGATAAACATGAAATAATTCTCAAAGATAACAAAACTTTCTTAAAGAGTAAAATTCATCTTAAAGGTACAGGATTTATATTTAAAATAGTGCAATTACTTTCATATATGCAAATTCTTTTAAAATGGAAATTTAATTTACAGTTATAATTCATTTCATCTTCTGCGTTCTTCTTCTCTACTTTTTTTTTTATTTTCTCTTTTTTGGTCCTTTTAGTTTTTTTTTTTTGGTTTAAACAAACAAAAGTGCAAACCAATATCTTCCCGTCATTCTCCCCTCCTCGACCTCCTATCACCCGTCGAGCCTGTGCTCGCTACCTTCGGTAAGCCTCTGGGTATGCGCTAGGCCTGCGTCCCCCTCTACTCTGTCGGGAGTCTTCTCGAAATGCTGAATTTGCTCTCCTTTTATCATTCGCGATGGTGAGGAAACGCGAGTTACACAGGAAATGTTGGGATCAAAATCGCTGCATTAGGTGAGAGGCGAAGGAAGAATGCGTACCGTCCTTACTATCGTCGCAGGAGGACGTCGAAGGCGTGGAGGAAGGAGACTCAGCAGCGCGTCCCTCGCGTGGTTAAGGCATAGGGCAAAAGCTAGCTAAGGTAGGGCGTGATAGCAGAGCCAGGGGTCGTTTTCCCGCTTTCGCTCTTCGTCACCCTTCTTTGCGAGAAAAAAGAAAGAACACTAAAGAAAAAAAAAAAAATATATATATATTATATATATTTATATATATATATTAATTAAAATAATATATATATACTAATAGTATTGATTATTTACTAAAATTCGAACCGAATCTACAAATTAAAAAGACGGTCAAATTTTGTAAAAGTCTAAAAACTAATAAATTATTTTATCAAAATGCCTAATTAGTCTTCTCTTTTTGAGTAAAAGAAATATCGTTTAATCTTACCAGCATGAAAAAGGACCGTAAGTATCACTAAAAAGAAATATGAAATTATTCTACTCGAACTTGTCTAGTGGAAAATTTAAAATCTTTATTTTCACACCATGTCGTGTAGAACCATACTTGCAAGACTAGACTTTAGATAGAGAGAGAGATGAGAGAGAGTAACTTTTCAAAGAGAGAGAGAGAGAGAGAAGAGAGAGATAGAGAGAGAGACTAGACTTAAAGAGAAAAAGGAGAGCAGAGAGACTTGAGTTAAATTTGACAAAAAATTATTGAGATAACACAAATAATTTAGGTAAATTTTCTGGTATTATGTAGCTAACTTAAGAGGCATTCGACGAAGGAGCACTCTCGAGAAGAGTTTGTTTGGCGAAACACAATGTACTCAGCTTAGTGGCCAACCTTGACACTGGGGTTGTTTGTTGGGAACTCGTGGAGTCCAACGAGGGATTCGATTGAAAGAGTGGCGCCGAACATTAAGGCTTGAGGAGGAGCAAGCTTGGCAAAATGCTTAAGTTGGTCTTCCACTGTTAAGTTTCGAAATGTGTCTGTGATAAGGACTCGGTAAGGCTGGTTTGGATCTGTGACACTTGAGCGCCACGCGGGGATTTTCAAGGTGAAGAAAGTTTGCCCCGTGATACCCCACTCAAACAAATATATGTTTGAGCCTTCTCCCTCGCAACAAATAGAATATAATTCAGCAAGCAATTAATTGAATTCCCTCGCATACTCCTGCACTATCTTGTCACCCCGCTGTTGATTTTTTAAGTCATCCTCGAGTTTCTGCTTTACACTGTTTAGGAAGTAAGTCCTGAACAGCAACCTACGAAACTGGTTTATGTCATTTGCGGCATGCTAGGTGATCATGTCGACCAAACCCTCTTCCTTCAAGTAGTGGGCTACTAAGTGTATCCGATCTCTCTCCAAAATGAGTGTCCTTAAATATCTTCTCCATGGCTTCAACTCAAGCCTCCACCACCCAAGGCTTGGTGCTATTACCGTCAAACCAAGGCGGGTCAAATCTGCGACAGTTCGCTAGTCTCTCCCTGATCCACTCCTACTCTGCCTCCATCAACTGCTCACCTAACCTCGATGCCTCTACACTGGATGTAGGTATAGTCGGCACTGTCGCTGCTAGAGGTATAGTTGCCACTGGAGCATTTACTGGGGTAGCCGGCACTATCGCTGTTCGGCTGCTGCGCCCATGCCTCACATATTCTCTGCAAAAGCTCACTTTGTTTCTTGTAACCTCGACCGAGGTAGCCAACTGCTCACGCAAGTCTTGTAGCACACTGAGGCCTACCTATTTCGACTCTACGGGTGGTGTGGGTGTGGCCTGCATCGGTGCTCAACGTCTTGGAGGCATTTTAATCACCTGCAACAAAACAAACGTCAGTTACACACTGAAATACAACTCTCACAACTAAGTGAAAGTGTAGAAAGACATCCCTTCCCCCGTGACATTATCTCATCTACAGCTGACATAATCATCTAGCAAGAAAAGGTACATCTCCTTCGGTCACTTTTCACTCTTCTGGAAGAGTTTATAAATGATTCAATTGTTGTCTTTTGTAATAAGTCACGTCTCTCACGTCTTGCCGTCCAAGGGTTTGCCAGAGTCTAGGGTTTCCTAAATCCCAACAATCTAACCCTAAACCCTGATACCAACTTAATCTGTCATACTCGGATTAAGGTAGAACCTAGGCTCGCTAACAGATCTGCCATATACACGAAAAACCCTGTGCATATGAAGTGCCAGAAGTACTTGTAGTAGTTCTAAAGACTAGAACTAGCAGATATCAAAGATAAAAAGTAAAACTACACATAATATAAGTCAACTAAACATACAACATTTCTCAACAGGCACAGAACTCCACAAATATATATATAAATCACCTCCGACAACTAAAATAAAATACAAATAAAGCTCGCTAAGCTAGTCCTAGTATGTGCAAAAAGCTACTACCAAAAGTCAGACACTAAAAGGTACTCCTCTAACTCGATCTGCACAGGTAGGGAAGGTACTAGCTCGTGACTCCCTTACCTCGATCAAATGAAGTCACAGGAACGGAGAGCTCTGCAAAAAAAAAAATGTAGCAACAAAGAGTATGAGAACTACTAAAACAGGCAGTTCTCGATGGGTACCCTCACTGATGACGACAATCTACTCACTAGGTTTGCTGGAGGCATAAAGTAAAGATCTACTATATAACAAAAAGAAATAACAGCTAGAATGAAAATCTATAGCTACTATGCCTCTATACTATAGGTATACATGATGATTCTGGATGCATCAACTAACTATCGAGTACTCACAACACAACCCAATCTCAATGACCAACTCGAGGGTCTTATCAAGCCTGCATCTACTTATTGCCAGAACACTACTCTCGAGGGTGGCCAGTAAAAATGTAGGTCGCGTACCAGGGCTGCTGCAACATCAGCATGCGAAAGTCAAACTCTAGAGTGGCCCTCGAGGAGTATAACCCCATCGAGTAAATAACATATCTCTGTCAAGCTCAAATACAACTCATGCATGCAAGCTATAGTCAAGGCAAATGATCAACTAGATCATGAGAACTACTATCAATGTGCCCTAGCATAATCCAGAGTGTAACTCAACAATCCACTATATCACTATACAATATAATAAATACTAGCCAGTCTACCAACTACTGTCATAATTATCTCAGCCCCTCAATATGGGAGTAAAATCATTCTACACTAATCCGAAATATCGGTATCACTAACCTAGGTGAAAAATAGGTGCTAACAACAAAACAATTCAACAGCAACAATGAGATTGCATAGTATAGGTTAGAAAAGCATATAAACTAATTTTTCCAACATAATGATATCTCTTATATGTTGTTTAAAATAAGAGTGATAATCAGGAATTAATTTACCACCCTACCATTCACAATTTCTATTGCCAAAATTTAGATTTTAGGAGCTCATACTAACACATGCAGAATTTTCTACAGATAGTGTATATATAGTTCGTTGCATTCGGTAATTTTAACCCACCTTACATTGCTAATCCAACACAAAATGAAGCGAAATTCAACGGACACCTTCTCACTGCTCCAAACCGGTGGGAAGTGTCCACCGAACTACCAAAATATAGCAAAAACTCTGCTAGCAAAAAGAAAAACAAAAAATCTAAAGAAAAATATATTTCAACTCTAAAAAATCCAATTAACTGAAAATTGAATCAATTTACCTCCTAAAATAGCTGGAAGAAACTCCAAATCAATAGGACTTGAAGGAAAAAGCAGCAAGGATTGTCCAATAGTTCAGCTAGAAGAATGGAAAAAGAAATTTAATAAAAATCTAATAATTTTCAATTTCAGCTCATACTTTCAAATTACATCAATTCCATCAAAACTAACCTTAATTCTAACTAAAAGAAAGTATAAGCTAAACTTTTTTACTCCCCTTTCCCACAAACGGGCATCAGTTTCGAAATTTGAAACTCCAATTGCACTCAATTGGGCTCTTAATTACTACTGCTGCTGCTCAACTACTATTGCTGCTGCTGCTGCCTGTTGTTGCTACTTGTCACGCCCCGAGGCAGCCAATTTGGTCCGTTCGGGTACGCAAACAGACGCCGAACGGACAGTACCTCTCCTGCCCGCCCAAAGCTCCAACAACATGTATAATACAAGCAATTCAATCCATAATGAATGCAATTATACAAGATTTGTTCGAGGGCAAACAACAACTATTTCACAGGTGAAAGCATCGAAACTAACTAAACATTCAACATACAAGTCATTTGATTTCCTTTGAATCAAACACAAGTAAACTATTACATTTACATTCATTTTATCCATTCACTTACATCCCACAGACATTCATCCCAAAACATGTTATTTACATCTTTTTACATCTCTAGTTCAACATACCAAAGTTGAATATATATTGGAAATGCCTATAAGACTCCGAAGGCCGCTATCTACGGCGCTATACCCTTGCCTCGATCCTCCGCCGCCCGCTCGCGCACGGACCTGCAGGGTTAGTGGTAATGAGAACTAGAACGAAGTTTCCAGTGGGTTCGGCCACCGGCCGCGCCGGCAGGATAAATGTACACATTTATCTAAATGTGTACATTTAGATAAATGTACACATTTTCTAAATTTTAGCTTTTTCACGAACAAGGTTTGCCCGGGAAAACGTGGTAAAACGTGATGTTGTGTTGTTGTACTCGCTGGAGCGAGGTTGTTCCGTGGCTTTTGTATGTACAGTGAACTCTTTATATTTTATATATACATGTTTTAGTTGTAGCAGGTCTTTACCTCTTGTGTAACTATATTCTTTTTACAGGTACAGCTATCGCTTTGTATACACGAAAAATTTCTGTGTATACGACAGGTCTGTTGGCGTGCCCGGAAAAATGTGGTAATCCGGGGCGTGACACGAAGAAAATAAAATAATGGATAAATGCACACATTTTCTAAATTTTAGCTCTTTTGCGAACAAGGTTTGAATAGTTGGTTGAATAGTATAATCTAATGGGTAAAATTAATCAAAGGGTTAAATCTAATGGTAGAAAACTTGATAGCACCAAATTCTTAGTGCTATTGATAGTACCCCAGCCGGACTATATATATATATAGTGCATCTAGTATGCTTCTGGAAGCACGGAGCGCTCCGTGCTTCCAAGTTGTTTTCGATGTTCGGACTTTCAAATCGACGATCGGCTCCGTTAGGCTTGATCTAGAGTATTTGAAGTATCTAGAAAATAAATTTTGCGATTTTTCGATATCATTTGCCTACTGATCGAAGTGGCTCAAAATCAACGGCTAAAAATAAAAATCTTACAAAATATGATGATATGACATTAAAATTTTAGATCAAAGTTATTGATCTTGTTTTATATGGTATAAAGAATTTTCTATCAAAATTTCATGTGATTTGAATATTTCTACACCGTTAAACTTGCAAACGGCTCACCACGACCATTAAAATTATTGGTTTTGAGCCCATTCGATCACTAGGCACATGATATCGAAAAATCACAAAATTTATTCTCTAAGTACTTCAAATACTCTAGATCAACTCTAACAGAGCTGATCGTTGATTCGAAAGTCCGAACATCGAAAATAATTTGGAAGCACGGAGGGCTCCGTGTTTCCAGAAGCATACCAGCCCAATATATATATATATATATATATATATATATACCAGCTGCTATACTATCGGTAGCACAGGGCCTCCCGTGCTACCAAGTTATTTTCGATCATACGGCTTCCAAATCGACGATCGGCTCCATTAGACTTGATCTACACTATAAAAAGTGTTTGGAAACTAAATTTCAGACATCATTTGACTAGTGATCAAAAGATCTCAAAATTGACCATTTTAATGGCCGATGTGGCGTGTTTGTGAGTTTAACGGAGTAAAACAATCCAAATCTGATGAAAATTTTATAGAAAATATTTTCACTATTTAGAGTAAGATCAGTATATCTGATCTTGAATTAAAATCTTTTATCATCATTTTTCATGAGATTTTTATTTTCAGCCGTTCAATTTTAGACTATTTGTTTGATAGATAAATGATATCGAAAAATTATGAAATTTAGTTTCCAAATACTTTTAATAGTGTAGATCAAGTCTAACGGAGCCGATCGTCGATTTGGAAGCCGCATCATCGAAAACAACTTGGTAGCACGGGAGGTCCCGTGCTACCGATAGTATAGTAGCCGGACTCATATATATACACACACACACACACACACACACACACACACACACACACACACACACACACACACACTGCAGTTAATAATATCAATTGCGAAAAGGAAGTGCCTCAAACTACCTAATAAAATTTGAGTGTTTGGATTGGGGATGAGGGGAGGGATAACCCCTTATCCTTCCCTTTATACCGAAATATAAATTTTTTATCCGAGAATTGTAGTTCTCGGGTACCTGAAATAAGTTGGTATAACTATCCCCACCAACACCTCCATTTTCTATATATAACTATCTACTATTTTTTTATTCTATATTATCTATCCAAACGCTATTTTTCTTATCCTCGGGAACAACCCAATATTCATCCAAACGCTATTTTGCTTATCCCTATACTTGTGCCTATCATTGTAATAGCTAGCTCTTGCTTATACCCGAACCAAACGGTAAAGGTACAAGTCATAGATTGCTCACAAAAGAGCTAAAGTTTAGAGGGTCTTAGCATTTTTTCCAAAATTAATGAATGTGTCAAGAACCCTGCAACCAGAGGCCAAGTTTTTCATTAAACACCTTTAGGCCTTTGATTTTATTTCTTTATTTATGTGTCAAAAAAGAATATTTTTTTTACTTGAAATCTTTATATGGTTATATACAAGACAAAAGAGAACAATAATAATATAATTAGTGACACAATTGAAGAGAAACCCTAATATTTGATAAAATTTAAGGAGTAAGACTTGTGTGTTATTGGGAGCACGGAGGCCTCTGTACTTCTAAGCTGTTTTTGATGATGGGACTTCCGAATCGACGATCGGCTCTGTTAAACTTGATTTAGTATATGTGAAGTATCTAGAAAGTAACTTTTATAATTTTGATATCATTTATCTAGTGATCGAAATAACTCAAAAATAGATGGTTGAAAATAAAAATCTCACAAAAAGTTATGATATAGCACTAAAATTTTCGATAAGAAATATTGATATTATTATAGATGGTATAATTAAAAAATTTTCTATCAAAATTTTTTCTGATTTAAATATTTTTACACTGTTAAACTTGAAAACGGCAGACATCAACCATTAAAAATTATTAATTTTGAATCCTTTCGATCACTAAGTAAATGGTATTGAAAGTTTGTAAAAATTATTTTCTAAATATTTCAAATACTGTCACCCCTCAGGGTCCCTTTTTGAAAGCCAATTCGAAATCGGGTTGCTTTTATAAATCAGAGTAAGCGAAAAACTATCCAATTTTTTTTTTTTAAATTTAAAACCTTGACCCCTAAGGATGCAACAGACCTGCACAAATACAGAAGATTTCCAAAACAAATGGACAAAATCTCTCCTATATTTGCACGGCCTGGCACATGTACAATTGTCAATCATGACATCCAGTTACACAAACAACAATCACGAGTCACAAAGGTTATCATTTCACAAGTTTCACATCATATAGTTAGCTGTCCTTAGTCACAACCATTCCACGTCAATTTCACATTCATTCATATTAGTTGGAAATATCTCCGACACAAAAACTTCATTTAAAAATCTAACCTCAGAAAAAGGTCGCGGAAAGCCATTTTGGAAACTGTCTGCTAACCGAAGACCTTTATTTTGGACAAACACTACCACGAGGAGTAGAAAGTCTCGAGAAAATCATTTGAAAGCCATTTTCCATACAAAAACCTTTATTTTGAAAACGCTACCACAAGTGGTAGAGTACCACGTTCGAAAACTGAGTCCAAAGCCACAAAAATTCCAAAACCATGAGTATCCAAAATTGCGAGTATCCAAAACACATAAATACATCATCTAAAAACCTACAAGTGTAAAACACCAACTGAACCACATGTATCATCTACTATCAGGTGTGGGGGTGAACTCTACTATCACCTATATGTCTAATGCTATATGAAGTAATCAAGAACGTATATCATAGATCGAGACCTCTATGACCGCTCACTAGTTACAGCCTCACGCTGCGTCCCGACCAATCCCACCCACGTCACCTGAAAAGAGTAGGGGATGAGAACATGTAAACAAGTCTCCCCCTCCCAGAGGGCCCCGCAAGCCGATGAGGGCAAGTTGTACCCATCGGCAGATGGAGGGATAAACAGCAGTAGTAACAAGTAAGTCGGGTATGATAACAATGAATAACGTCCACCGATAATTGCCAAAGACGCTATTGCTGTAAAATGAGGTAATAAGGCAGCGGCCAACTATAGTCAATAGTGAAATTAGTGCAATAACAATGATAACTGAACTGACAACAACCGTAATAATGGTATGAATAACCGCTACTCTAAAAGGAGATAGAGAAATGACTATGCGTCAACTGCAATTGATAGCATAAGTATACCGAATCTATACCGCCATGTCGGTCTAAGGACCTCAAACAAACTACAACCGCTCTGTCTGGCATATAACCCTAGCAAATGGCTGCTGGGCTCATGGGTTAGCAACCAACCATTTTTCCGGAAAAGAACACCCTCCTGCGGTGAATCAGACCGCTAGTGTTCGTGAAATGCTGTCGAGCTGTGGCGATCGATGCAAATATGATCAATAGCCAACCGTCAGAAAATAGCCGACAATCTCCGCCCCTCAGGGCACACCGACCAATAGGTCATCGAACTGTAAGGGAACACGAGTACCGACCACTCAGGTCAATTAGGGTGGAACAACTCAGCATCCTCTCAAGTGTATGCAAGTATCGACCACTCAGGTCAACAAGAAAGTAAGAGGTCAACAATCACAATAGTATAAAGGAACCGACCACTCTGGTCAATTAGGATGTATCCACAAGAACCAACCTCTTAGGCCAATAATGATAAGAGTATAGGGGAATCGACCACTCTGGTCAACTAGGGTGTATCCACGAAAACTGACCTGAGGTCAACAACGACAAGAGTATAGAGAAACCAACCACTCTGGTCAACTAGGGTATATCTACGAGAATCGACCTAAGGTCAACAACGACAAAAGTATAGGGGAACCAACCACTCTGGTCAACTAAGGTGTATCCACGAGAACCGACCTGAGGTCAACAACAATAAAAGTATAGGAGAACCGACCACTGAGGTCAACAGGAATATAAATGCAAGTGTCTCTACCGCTCTATTTCTATATCACGGCAAACGGGAGAGTATACTAAGTAGAGTAAGGGTCGAAGTCATGTGGTGAAGAACTCAAGTACTAAATAAGTATATATGAAAGTAGTAAAAGGCAGGGATGAAGGGAACATCACTGAGCGTGCACCACTGAACCGACTTCGGATCGAAGTACCCACCTGTGTCCGTCGCCGCGTCCAGCTCTTGCGAGGCAAGGGACGTCGACCGAACCTATGATAGGTTCACCGAGTATCTAATCCACATGACTCAAAATACATCGCTCACAAAACCAAAACCGCTCGTGTAATCGGTTTCCCAAAACCAATCCCCGAACTCGCCGGGAGTCTCAAAAATGCACCGGGATGCCTCTGGGACCCACGAAACATTCCTAAAGGCAATGACTCACATCAGGAGTCGCTTGCTGTCCCAAAACACACCTATTTGGGTATTCGGACAACAAACACAAGTCTCTATGACAACTCGGTCGTCGCCGATCGATCGCTCACTACTAGGCTTTCAGAAGTTTCCACTTTGGCACCGGAAGCCTCCGCTGCTCACCTGTCACCTCCGAACACACGAGATGACCCCAGCAGTAAACCAACGAGGCTAGGCGATGCTTTCCAAGGTGAACATGCAGCCGAAAACTCATTGCGACATGAAATTGTGTTCTACCGACAATTTTGCCGGAAAAATGCACTGAAACCTCTTTGCCGCTTATCCTCCGCCTCCTGTCTTCGAAGGTGGTGGTAGCAACCAGCCAACAAGGCTTGGCGGGGTCTCTAGGGCATTCAAAATGCTAACGTGTGGAAGCCGCAACTTAAACCGCGTTCGATCAGCAAATTTCCCACAAGCGACGCTGTAGGACCCCGTTTCCACTCCGTGACAGCTCTTGGACCTTTGACGATTAGTCAAGCGGTTGCTAACAGCAATCACACACTGTCCGAGGCTACGCATGGGGCCCCCAAAATATACAATTGTAAACAACTCATTATAGCATTAAATACAATACAAATAATACTTAAACACGAGTTTCGAGCTCATTACCCAGATTCGTGTCGCAGCGGATCCAACCAACCAATCGATTTGATTCATCTCGACGAGATGATGCCCATGCTCGCTGTTCGGAGCGCGATTGATGACCAGGCAACTTCGAAATAGCAGACAAACTCCTCTAATATGTTGCTCCCGGAAGCGGTCGAGTCTCACGAGCGCACTGCAGCTTTGACGATTGCAGTAGAGGTAAGCATGGTGTTTAGCAGGCAACGAGGATCGCCGTGCTCACTTTCGGGAAGGTCGGGGAGCTTCAAATTGTCGGAAAAAGAGAACGGGGCAATACCATGCCCTAGGCTCCCAAGCAGGGAGAACAGTGACTCCGGTCCGCCGCAGGCAGCCTGCCAGCGTGCACGCCGGCTAGGGTCGGCCGCGGAGGGGAGGGAAGCCTCATGCTCCCCTCGGTCGGCAGCATGAAGTAATGGCGGCGGCGGTTGGTGAAGCCCGGCCAGCGCACAAAGGGGTTGGAGCTCGGGTTCGGGTTCGGTGGTGGCGGCGGCCGCGCCTAGAGAGGGCTCGGGTCATCTCGGCCTAAGTTGCTCGAGAGGAGAAACCTACTGCGACGGCGACTCCGGCGCGGCACGGAGGCACTAGAGGAGGGTTGTCGGAGTTCGGGAGGACATCGATGGCAGTCCTGGTTGCTCGCGACACAGTTACAAGGCGGTTTGGGATATCCTCCTTCAATCCACCAAGAGAGAGAGAGAGAGAGAGAGAGAGAGAGAGAGAGAGAGAGAGAGGGAGAGGGAGAAGGGTGATCTAGGGTTTTTTTTGGGTCCCAAAATCCCCACATCCACCATTTAAACCAATAACCATTACTTTAAAAGAATAATTATCCAAAACTCTCCCAAAACATCGAATTTGTGATCTAGTCCCTCTCCAACATAATCCTCTCATAGAAAGATCCCGCTTGCAAGTTTCCATGCAAAACAGATTGCCGATCACGTCGAAAAAGCAAATTTAATGCAGAATAAAAGCCCTCACAGCGATAAACCTTTTTTTTTTTTTTCAAAAATCGTGTGTCAAACATAAAATTAGTCAGTGTTATTGGCTTCGGCACAATCGGTGTAGTGTTTCTGAGCTTTGGATAGAATTGGCTTCAGTATTAGTGACTGGTCGACATTTCTGGAGAGTGTCGGACTGAGTCGGAGTCAATTCTGCACGAATTGGATGCAGAATTGGACTCGGCGCACTCAAATAAGCAAAACTGGAGTTTTGCCAGATTCGGGCGCCCAGAACATGGTTTAGGTCGCCCAGAACTGAGTGTTAAATTTAACTGAAACTGGAGCCAATTCGGATCCTATGTTCCGGGCGCCCAGAAGTGGGTCCGAAAATTCTACATTGTGAATATCGTTTACTTCGAAGCGTAGCAGGGTGGTAGGTGAGATCCGCCGTAGCCTTTTACGGGCGCAGCACACCGCGAGCGGAGAATCCGAGGAGGATGATTTGTGCAGCCTGGAGGTTTCGGGCGCCCAGAAATGGGTTCCGGGCGCCCAAAAACGCCCGTCTCTGCAGGGACACCAGATTGCAGCTGCTTCTCTTGGGGTTAATTTTATCTTTCCAGCAGCCTATAAATAGATGGAGGGTAACCCTGGTGAGCTCTTTTCACTCCTTCTTCGCAGTGAACCATTGGATTTCATCTTCTACCCTCGAATTGCCATAAATTGCTTCAAAATCCGCAACTCCAAGCTTGTTAGGTGCTGATTCTGCAGTTCTTCAGCGACGACCTTCAGTGTTTTGGCTCGTGCGCGACGTAGGAAGGTCGGATCATGGCGAAACTTGCTTTGATGCATTCTAGACTTCCTGAGGAATCCACGAAGCCCTGAATTGTAGATTTTGGTTGAGGTTAGATCGATCGAACTGAGATTTTTCTGGACTGCTGTAGACTTTGAGCTGAAAATGAGATTTTTGAGCTTTTCTTGATGCTATCTTTGTAGGCAATGGGATTTCGGACCTGAGTCGCATCACCCATCAATATTTGCTAGATTTTGGACTGCCCTCACCTGATTTGGAGATCGTTAGGTGAGTTTTGACATTGGAGTTGAGATAATTAAGCTTAAGTGCTGAAATTTTTGGTGAATTGATGGTTTTTGTCGGATTTTGGGTGTAGATCTTTCGAGTAGCTTTGTTGCTGGTTGTGGGTGTTCTCGGATGAGACTTCTAGCAATTCGTGACCGTCTTGCTGCCAGGGAATTGCACTAGAGGTGGGTTTTCATCGGATCACTCCTAAGTGAATGAGTAGATGTATAGTCAACATGTACGTTTGTTGTTTGATCTACAATGTGATTAGATTAAATTTAGTGATGAGCTGTGGTTGTGACCTGAATTTAAGCATACTAAATAAGTGAGATTTATACATGTTGGACTTGGAAAATTGACTTAGGAGAAAACCTGCATTTTAACCCGTCATATGCTTGAACTACCAGATTTAGCTCTAGGAGCCGTGGTTCGGCTGTATCGTTGCAGTATCAGTGCGATGGATACCTGGGGTAGTTTAGAAGGCATTTACGCTCGTGCTGGGGTGCCGAGCTTATTTTTCAGCAGAGTCTACGCTGTTTCGGATCGTTGGGTGCCGTCCGGGTTGGCGGTGGACCCAGATTCTTGTTTTGGTTCCAGATTGTGCCGAGGGCACGTGGGTTTGGTTTGTAGACCTGTTTTGACCCTGTTTACATGACTTTGGCTAGTTGGAGCTTGATTGAGCTCGACAGAGATACGCTGCATACTCGGTTGGGTAGCTTCCACGAGTGCCACTCCGGAGACGGGCGTTGTGCTTTCGCGTTGGTGTCGTTCATGCTGGTTAGACTTGCTCTCCACAGACTGGATAGTGTGGAGGTAGCTGGATAGTCTCAACTGGGCGGGACGGGTNGGTTAGACTTGCTCTCCACAGACTGGATAGTGTGGAGGTAGCTGGATAGTCTCAACTGGGCGGGACGGGTGTGTTCACAGTTCCTGGGACGGGTATGTTTACAGTCCCTAAAGAGATTCGGTCAGGATTGACATTACTACAGTAGGTCAGCTTAAAGCATAATAGTGTAATAAATAGTAGCTGTAGATTTCATTCCAGCATTTATTACTACCTTTGCTCCCTTCTGTAGACTTAGTGGGTGGACCGATGTTGTTGAGGGCGACACCCACTGAGGACTACTTGTTTTACAGTAGTTTTCACGCCCTGTTGTTGTAAGTTTTGGGGTAGCCCGAGGATCTATCTAGATTGTATCTAACACCTAGAGGGGGGTGAATAGGTGTAATAGCCAAAAACCACAAATCTCAATGCGATAAAAATAAATGCGAAAAATAAAAATCACACCGAGATTTACGTGGAAAACTCCAACTAGGAGTAAAAAACCACGGGACCAACACGCGATAACAATCCACTAAGAATAAAAGATTACAAGGTGATTTACCGATTCCACGGACTCAAACCTCTCTTTTATCTTCTCCGAATCTCGCGCACACCAACGGGTTGTCCACGCCCCACGTCCGAATCCACGAACGCCACGTTCCGAATCCACGAAACGTCCACACTTCGAATCCACGAAGCCTTGATCACGCCGAATCCACGACGCCCACTCGAATCCACGACGCCCACTCCTTCTGGAGCAAGAATATCAAGATTGATGATGATTTATTACTTAGGCAATCACTAAAGAACCGTAGAAGATGTTTCTAAGCAATAGCCGGATCAATTCTCCATGAAGAACGAGAAATTTTGAGTTACATGAATTGATCCAATAGAAACTTGTTGTTCGAGAGAAGAAAGAATGCACCCAACAAGTTTCTAGGGTTTGAAAAAGATATTCTATCCTTCGTTCTCTTTTAGAAACACCCCTACATCTTATTTATAGGTTTAGAAAACTTAGAAACAGACTAGGATTGCAAAAACCCAATTTTAAAAACAGACGTCGTCCTCAGGGACCGATCTTCTCGAGGAGACCGGTTTTTGGGAGACCGGTCCTCCAAGTTGGAGACCGGTCCTTCGCTGCGTAGCTGAGAAACATGCGTACGGGGACCAGTCCTCAATTCAGAGACCGGTCCCTCCCTGCGCAACAAGATAAACCACTTACGGGAACCGGTCTTCAAGACCAGAGACCGGTCTCCCAAAACTTCTACGCAGAGAAGCTTGATGGGTCCGGTCCCTCTGATCAAGGACCGGTCCCTGACCCCTGAGATTTTTAGAAAAGTCCAGTTTGATCAACAAAAACACAATCTCAGTCCTCTAAACATATTTAAACATTTATAAATCATCATCAATGGTATTTAAACTTACCGAGCATTGTGCATTTATGTTTTGAGTCTCCGAGTCTTCGATCTTCATTTCTTCTTCTTCAAACATTTAAGACTCCGACTAATATCATGAAATATGCCAACATAAACTCCGTAACAGTTGTTACCTCGTTTTTGCAGAGCCATCGTCTTCGCCTGCTACTGTTGCTGATCAGGATCGAGGCAAGGGCGTCGCGAGTTAGAGCCCTACCCGATGAGCCGAGCTAGAGGTAACCCTACAGCAGGTAGTTGTTTTGTTGGAGTTCATGTACATACCTATATTTAACTCGCCAGTGCGAGTAGCTCTGTATTTTGGATCTGAACTATGTATATGAAACCCTGTTTTATTTAGCTTCTGTTTTCTCTAGCAGCTCTCTACTACTGTTCGTAGTAGTGTTTGATTTACAGGTACAGCTATCGCTTCGTATGCAGGAAAAATTTCTTTGTATACGGCGGATTTGTCGGCGCGCCTGTGGAACGAGCAATCCGGGGCGTGACAATCGGACCATCAAAATGAGCTATTGGATTGCCCGAAATGGAGTCCGATTCGCGTCCGATGCCCATCTCTCTCTTCGGTCACAACTGAAAATGCAGATTACTATTCAATTTAAGTTAAAAGTAATAACCGCGTAAAAATTTTATTTTAAATTATTTTTTGCTGAAATTGGATAGACAAGTCTAAAATTAAAATACACACAATAATATTTAAAAAAATGACAAACATATATAGGAAAAAATCTCAATCCTCACAAATACGCTAGATTAAATCTAACGGAGCCGATCGTCGATTCGAAAGTCCTCTCATCGAAAACGACTTAGGAGTATGGAAGCCTCTGTAGTCCTAATAGCACACAAGTTCTACTCAAGTTTTCGAAGGTCTACTATAAAAATTGAAAGCTTAGATCTTGTTTGGTATCATTATCATTTTTTTTTAAACACTAATTTTATATTATTTTTTGGTTGGAGGAAAGACTTCTTTTCTTATAATAGCTAGTTAGCGTGCAATATATTTGACTAAGTAATAGATAATAACTTATTTAAAAATATTTGAACGCAAAAAAAATTATTTTTAAGTTTTTTTCCACTAGATAAACATCTTGGAGGAAAGATTGCAAGTAATTTACTATCCCCTCTTACTTTTTTAGATACAAAACTTCATTTTTAAAAAAATAAAAAACCAACAGGATAGCAAACAAGGACTTAAGAGCTTAGGGGCTGTTTGGTTTGGAGTAAGTGGAGGGTTGGAACTCGAGTTCGATGAGTTTTGCTGTTTGTTTTGATGTAAGTAAAAAAATTTATGTAACTCAAGTTACAAAGAATCCTCAGTTCACCTACTTTTGACTTCCCCTTTTAAACCTCCGAACTCAACTTACACTGCACCCACTCTCTCTAAAAAAAATCCATTAAATATCAAAACTGAACTCTACTTCCTCCCTAACAAGTTAGGGTTACCTCCAAAACAAACATTCAGAAAATCCCCTTCTCACAACACAGACTCAGAAAATCCCCTTCTCCTCACAACGCAGACGCTCTCAATCTTCCCCATTATTTCGATAATGTGAGTTATCTCCATCTACTCTCTTTCCCTCTCATCCCTCTCCTCTTTTTCCTCTGTATCTTCTTCTTCTACATCGTTGCTTTCTCCTTTGTTGCAATATGCTATTTGCAACTCTATTTTCCTCATTTTGCTTAATCCCACTACCAATGGAAAGTAGTGGTGGCCTGGTAGTGGTTGTTTAAGGAGAGGCAAACCGCCGCACGACCATACGTCAAATGGGATGGTGGGTTTAATTTCAGTATTATGCCCAAGATTTTTTTTAGAGTTATAATAAATTATTTCATTCTTTATCACTTGTGCTGTAATAAAATTTTTTATATGTATTTTTAATATTTTTTTAATGCATATTTGCTCTGCTCACATTTTTTATGTGTCCAATTATTAATGATAAACTAAGAAGAGAAATAAATTTTTTGAAGCAAGTTGGGTAGAAAAAAGATTGTAATTTTTAATTAAATTACAAAGTAGGAAATTAACATAAAAAATTTATTAGTTTGTACATATGCTTGACAATAATAAACTATGCAATAGGCACTAAGCTCATTCTGAGAACCTTTTTGATCATTTACTTAATTATCAAAGAGTTCATGGCTAGTATATATATTGATCTTTTACTTAAGTTGCCAACATTATGTACTTGATTAACTTTGCTATACTAGACCTACTAAGATAATAATATTGATCTAATGCCAGAAGCTTAATATTCTTTTTGAAAATCATGCTTTTCTTATAGGTCGATGCATCATTTCTTATGAAAAATATGATTATCGAAAATGAATCATCATGGGAATTTGTAGTAAAGACAATTTATGAGTTACTTCATTTGTATTACTTCAAATTTTTTGGTAAATTTTCATGTACTAATGTAATAGCTTGATATTTCTTTCAGATGAATACCGCGAATCAATATAAATGACGAAAACGCGCTGAACTTGCAGCATTCTCTATGGTTGTATTATGTGTTATACTTTCATGAGAAAATATATGAAAAAAAAGTCATTGCCCCGAGAGCCATCTAGGATTAGAGATTTGCATAGAAAGGCACACGTTCATAGAATTTTATATGGTGGCACAATGAATTGTGTGGATTATGTATGTATGGATACTTGGAACTTCTTTAGCCTTGTTGATATAATGAGAGATCGTAACTTATTAAAGGATACCCTTTACGTCACAGTTGAGGAACAACTTGCGATGTTTTTGCATACAGTGGGACATCATACTAAAAACAGAATCGTAAAGATAGAATTTATTCGATCAGGAGAGACCATTAGTCGTTATTTTAGTACTGTCCTAAGAGCTATATGTGCCATTAAGAATCAATTTGTCCAACAAGCAGGCCCCGAAATCCATCCTGAGATAGCATCGAGCCCACTATATTTTCCTTATTTCAAGGTAATCATAAAAATGTTGAATTTTTAATACTAATTGTGTAATTGATAATTGAGGTATATTATTTAATGGTCTTAATATTATTAGGATTGTATTGGTCTATTGGATGGCACGCATATTGAAGCTAAGGTACCAGTTAGAATAGCTGCTCGATTTCGTGGCAGGAAAGGTTTAACACAAAATGTCATGGCGGCTGTCAAACCGGATTGTCGATTCACTTATGTTTCAGCTGGTTGGGAGGGATCTGCAAATGATTTCACAGTACTTAAACATGCACTTTCGTTACCTCCCCCATCTGGATTACGGGTTATAGAAGGTGATACATATATAGTCTATATATTATGAAATAAAAGACTAATTAATTTAGCTATTTTTTTTTTCTTTCTTATTGATCTAAATATATAGATATGTCAAACTATATATTGACTAATCGCAGGAAAATATTATTTGGTTGATGCTGGATAGACAACTATGCATGGATTTTTAGCCCCATATCGTTCAGTTCGATATCATTTAAAGGAGCATGAAGGTCGTACTCCACAAAATAAGGAGGAGTTGTTCAATCTACGTCATGCATTATTAAGATCCAAGGTTGAGAGATCATTTGGAATCCTCAAAAATCGATTTAAAATCTTGACCTCGAAACCTTTCTTTCCTTTTCGTACACAGGTAGAAATAGTTTTGAGTTGTTGTGTATTACACAATTACATCCTCACTGTAGACCCTCATGACCCATTTCTCAATGACGAAAGTAACATGTGTGAGGATGATGTTAATTACTATTCACAAACAAGATCACAAAGAGAGCATCGTGAGGAGAGTCGACAATGGGTAGAGCTGCGTGATAACATTGCAGAGGACATGTGGCAGGACTATAGTCGGCGCACTCGTCATTCAATCTAGGAAATGTTTTGTTTTGTTTTATACTCTTTTTTTTTTTTTGCTTATGTTTTCTGTATTTTTTTCCTAGCCTTATCAACTGGATTTATGCAACAGAAGGACAAGTTTGTGCTAAATGCAAATGTAGAATCTATTTTGTTTCTATATGTGAATGTAACTTATTTTGTATTAAATAAAGACAAGTTTGCTTTATATATATATTTGACTTCTATTTTATTGTATGTGTCCAATCTGTGTTCTACGTATTTAGATGTCACAATCTATTAATACACAAGAGGTAGAGATGTCCATGGTTCCTCCATCAGCACCCCACAAGGAAGCTTCTAAAAAGCAAGAAAGTTCCAAAAGAAAGAGCACAAGTTTAAGTAAAAAAGGTACACCAAATAAAAGATGAAGTACCGTCATAGATGACTTTCTTATTCCATTTCTAGTGGAACAAGCCAAGTCAGGCTTGAAAGTAGACAAAGGTTTCAAGAAAACGGCTTATGTCGCTGCGGCTTCAACAGTTAATGCAAAATTCAACACTACTTTTGATGCTGAGAATGTAGAAAACCATATGAGAACCCTCCGAGCCAAATATGCAGAAATTAAGAAGTGCAAAGAGATTAGTGGAGCTGGGTGGAATGAGGAGCTCAAGATGATCATATTGGAGGGTCCAACATATGCTACCTATGTGGAGGTAACATGTTTTAAAACTATTATTAAATATTATTTGTTTAGAATTCATTATCTATATGTAAATTTCTCTCCATTTATAATGTAGGCGCATCCAAAAGCAGCCGATGTGCTGAACAAACCAATTAAACATTATGATGCTTTAAAGATCATTTGTGGTGATGATCAAGCCACAGGACAATTCTGCTCAACTATTTATGACAACTATATTAATGATCCTGCTGATGGAGTTAACAGTGAAGCAAGGAATGAAATGACACCAGATGACGATGGTATGGAAGGGAGAGGCTTGGGGCAAGATGGGGATGCTTTTACCCCAACAAATAATAACGATGCTATACCTTCTTCGGGGAAAAGTCGTGGAAAAAGGCCTCGTGAGGCCAATGATGAGCATTTCGACGATCTTATAGCAACTGTAAAAGAGGTTGCTGTAGCTATCAAAACAAGTGCTACTGCCCACTGGAGTGACAATTTGTGGCCTAAGCTTGTCGAAGCTGGAGATTACTCAAGTGAGGTTTATGATGCAGCTTACTCTTTTCTTTATGACGATGAAAAGCAAGGAAGGTTATTTATGTCAAAGCCAACTGAGTCGCGTCGTTCATGGCTTGATCGTTTTGTGGCAGATAATTTTTCAAGATTTACAGATTATCTTTAGTTGTTTAAACTAACTTTCTTACATATTTTGATAGATAGATAACTTTTTGGCTATATTTTGGTGGACACAGTATTACTAGTATGATGACATTTTGCTGTAGAAAAAAAGATAAGCCTTATATAGATATGTTAGCTTTAAAGTAAACTAAAGTATGTACTTGACTACTGCTATTAATATGCTTTAACTTCTAATGAATGATGATTGTTAAAAATTGGATGTTTCATATGTTTGGAGTTGTTTCTATTTTGTTTGATATTGTTCTTATCCAACTATATGTAATCTAAGATATGTAATTTTGTTTTATTTTGTTAAACAAATATAAATACAATTTTGTTTTGTTTAACATCCAATATATATCCTTTAGATCACATGTTGTTTAAACTGCTCAAAATTTTGTTACTAAATGCTAAAATCATCAAAATTTCACCAAAAAAAAATTATCTTGAATAAAGTGATTAAATTAAATTTAAAGTAATGAAACAATAAATAATGGTAGTAAAAAAATAAAAAATAAAAACAGTAATGGGAGATTTAATTATTCAATAGGTTTGGATTTTGTGGGGTAAGCTCACCACTATATTTGAGAAGGTAGTGGGATCTATCTACTTACGTCAAAACAAACAATGGAACTCTAAAAATTAGTTACACTAACATCAAGTTGCATCAAAACAAACAAAAGAAGTTGGTGAACTTAACTTTCAGAAGTTTGAGTTACATCAAAACAAACAACAAAAAAATAACTACACTTCAGGGTAACTCAAACACCACTACACTGGAGTTACATTGGATCTAGAGATTCATCAAACCAAACGTCCCCTTATTTGCAAAAGAGATAAGGTTCAATGGTTTCCTTTCTAAATTATATTCGATAAAAAAATATTTTAGAAAAAATATTATTTATAATGGCATAACATTTATAACGGTAAAAAGTTAACAATATATCGGTACTCAACCAGTCAACCCACACGAATAAATTTATAAATTTAAAAAAAAAATATAATTAAAATTATAAAAGGAAATTCGTAATCTCAAAATTATGTTGTAATATGACATGGCTTTGTCCCACAAAAAAAGAAAAACACGAAATCCGAGGGGCTTAGTTCAAAGTGATTTATACATCTTACATCTTTCTTTTGAAAGATCAAATTTTATTCTTTTTTAAATACTAAGTTTCTGAAACTATGATGGAGGGTGTAAAATGTACATTTTTTTTTTTTTTTAATGTATACCTAATATTTTCCATACATACTAGCAGTGTTATCCAATCTTTTAAAAAGAAATGCATATATAGAACTTAGCCGAACTATAGTCTATTTTGATTCGACCATCCAACATTTCAAAAATTTTGATTTCATTATTCAACATTTCAATTTGTTAGATTTAATGTAGTGTTCCTGAGTTTTGGATAGGATTGGCTTCAGTATTAGTGACTGGTCGACATCTCTGGAGAGTGTCGGACTGAGTCGGAGTAAATTCTGCACGAATTGGATGCAGAATTGGACTCGGCGCACTCAAATAGGCAAAACTGGAGTTTTGCCAGATTCGGGCGCTCAGAACATAGTTTAGGTCGCCCAGAACTGAGTGTTGAATTTAGCTGAAACTGGAAGCCAATTCGGATCCTATGTTCCGGGCGCCCAGAAGTGGGTCCGGAAATTCTACATCGTGAATATCGCTTGCTTCGACGCGTGGCAGGGTGTAGGTGAGTTTCGTCGGAGCCGTTTATGGGCGCAGCAGACCGCGAGCGGAGAGTCCGAGGTGTATGAGTTGTGCAGTCGGGATGTTCTGGTCGCCCAGAACATGGTTCCGGGCGCCCAGAAACACCCGATTCTGCAAGAACACTGGATAGCAGCTGTTTCTCCTGGGGCTTATCTTATTCCTCCCAGCAGCCTATATATACCTTGTATGCGTCCCCTTTGAGCTCTTTTACCTGTTCTTCACAGAGAACTTAGATTTTGCTCCCTAATCCCTCCAATCTTTCTAATTTGCATCAAGATCCACATCTCCAAGAATTTCAAGGTGCTGATTCTGCAGTTCTTCAGCGACGACCTCCAGTATTTTGGCTCGTGCGCGATGTAGGAAGGTCGGATTTTGACGAAACTTGGTTTGCTGGATTCTAGACTTCCAGAGAAATCCACGAAGGCCTGAATTGTAGATTTTAGATGAGGTTAGCTTGGTCGAACTGAGATTTTTCTGGACTGCTGTTGACTTTGAGCTGAAAATTGGGATTTTGAGCTTTTCTTAATGCTAACTTTGTAGGCAGTGGGATTTTGGACCTGAGATTGATCACCCATCAGTATTTGCTGGATTTGGATCTGTCCTCACCCGAATTGGAGATCATTAGGTAAGTTTTGACATTGGAATTGAGATAATTAAGCTTAAGTGCTGAAATTTTTGGTAAATTGATGGTTTTGTTGGATTTTTGGGTGAATTGTAATGTCCAGATTTTGAGGGAACTTGTTGCTGGTTTGGAGGTGTTACCAGCTGTGTTACTTGTGATCCGAGACCATCTTGCTGCCAGGAATTGCACTAGAGGTGGGTTAATCATCGGTTTACTCTTAAGTACCTATATAGTCGACATGTATTCGTGAAATTATTTTGTGTGTCTCAATTGCTCGGTTCATTGATTTAGTATGGTTAATAATCTGAATTGGAGCCTTGTTTATTATCTTTGGATATATATATATATATATATATATATACATGTTGGACTTGAATGAGACTTAGGACAAAACTCGCGATTATGATCGTCATATGCTTAACTATCTGATTTAGCCCTAGGGGCCGTTGTATTATTTTATACTGTTGCAGTATCTTCATAGTGAGTATTCCAGGTGGTTTAGTTTTCAGTTACGCTCGTGTTGGAGATGCCGAGTGTATTTTTACAGTAGCGTTCAGACTGTTCCAGACTATTGGGTGCCGTTGAGGTTGACGGTGGACCCGTATCGTCTTTTTGGCATTAGATTATGCCGAGGGCACGTTACCTGTTGGTTGTTAGACCAGTTAGAGTCGGTTACTTGACTTAGCCTGTGAGAGCGGTATGAACTTGACAGAGATACTTGTAAACTCATGGGTCGCTCCCGCGAATGCCATTCCGGAATGAGGTTTCAGTGCGATGAGTGTCGCAGTTTCTGTTGGACAGTTCTTGAGCCGGCTACCCTCGGGGTGGTGTACGGCGCAGCTAGATACAGGTAGGGTGGGTCCGTTTTGGGCAGCCCGGGTGAGATAGTGAGTGACGCTTTTCCCTACCTTTAGTGAGGTTGTGACGTGAGTGGAGTCTTAGCCATTCTGTTGGACCTTTTCTGGAACCGACTACTCTTGAGATACGGTGTAGTCTAATTAGGCGAGACGGGTGTATTCACAGTCTCTAGAGAGTTTTCTCTGCCGGTTACTCTTGAGATACGGTGTAATCTAGTAGACGAGACGGGTGTATTCACAGTCTCTAGAGAGTTTTCTCCGCCGGTTACTCTTGAGCTACGGTGTCACCTAATTAGATGGGATGGGTGTATTGACAGTCCCTAGAGAGTTTTCTCCACTAGCTACTCCTGGAGTAGGTTACGGGTTCGATCCGACAGGCGGGACGGGTGTGTTTACAGTCCCTAGTGAGATAGAGTCAGTTGTGACTTTTACTACAGTTGGTTAGTGTAGATCATGCTAGTGTAGCGATATGTAGCTATAGATTTCTTTCCAACTTTTCCTGCTAGCCTTGTTACCTCCTGTAGACTTAGTGGGTGGACCGATGATTGTTGAGGGCGGCACCCACTGAGGACTACTTGTTTCTACAGTAATTCTCACGCCCAGTTGTTATCCCGTTTTTGCAGAGCCTTCGTCTTCGGCTGCTGCTGTTGCTGATCAGGATCGAGGCAAGGGCGTCGCGAGTTAGAGCCCTACCCGACGAGCCGAGCTAGAGGTGCCCTTCTGCAGGTAGTTGTTTTGTTGGAGTTTATGTACTTACCTATCTTTAACTCGCCAGTGCGGGTAGTTTTGTATCTTGGATTTTGGTATATGTATATGGAACTCGGTTTGGTTCTCTTCTGTTTCTTCTAGCAGCTCTATACTACTGTTTGTAGTATTGTATGATTTACAGGTACAGCTATCGCTTCGTATATAGGAAAAATTTCTTTGTATACGGCAGATTTGTCGGCGCGCCCGGGGAACGAGTAATCCGGGGCGTGACATTTAAATCATTTGACGGTTATTCGATACAAAATTTAAGCTAATTACCTATATTTATATAAATTTATAGTACATAATAAATTAAAATATATTAATTATATATATAAAAATAAACGATGTACTTAAATTTTAAAGTTAAAAAGTTATTAACGGACTCAAACTAAATAAATTAAATAGTTAGGTAGCACAATCAGAACTTTAAAGATTTGATAGTGAAACTTATATGATCAATATTTAAGATAAGCTCTATATATTTTCTCCACCTTTTAATTATTCCATCACCTGCAAAATGGTGTGAAAAGAATAGCAAGCCATGAGTCATAATTTATTCATTTGTTTCCTCCCTTACTAATAAGGGTATATTTGGTTCGTGATTGGAATAGAAATGAGAAATAAAATTATATTATTTTGAAATGAAAAATAAAATGACAAATCATTCAAGAATATTTGATTCATTATTGGAGTGAAAATTTAAAATTTTTTAAGGAGGGTTTTAGTTAAAAAAAAGAAAAGTGATGAAGGGAAGGGAGGGAAAGTGTTGGTGAAAGAGGATTTTGAATAGCTTACTTTGAAATGGGTCAATCCAGGATTAAGAGTTGTATTGAGCCATAAGTGGATTTGGCTATTCGCATTCTAAAGTGGAATGAAAATTAGAATCCGATTCCTATAAAACAAACGACAATTATCTGAATCAATAAATCTCATTTCGATTCCATCGCCTAAAGTTTTCGAACCAAACATGCCCTAATTAAAAGTCTTGTTTTCTGTGATTCCCTTCATTTTGAAACCTATCATCACAAATTATTCAACAATTAATAAATATTAGGTTTTTTTTTTTTAGCTATTTAAACAATAATTTAATATTTGAGTTTTCTTAACTTTTCAATGTTTTTCGCAAGCCTTTGGTAATCTAAACCACCCATAAATTTAAATAATTATAACCTAAGCAATAAGTAAGGAGCTTGAGCTCTATTTTTTTGTCCACTCAAAGGATTAAACTCTTTATCTCAAAAGACGATTTTAAGGGCATGTTTGGTTTATGATTGGAATAGAAATGAAAAATTAAATTAAATTGTTTTGGAATGAAAAATAGAATGATGAATCATTCAAAAATATTTGATTCATTATTGGAATAAAAATTTAGAATTTTTGAGAGAGGGTTTTGATTAAGAGAGAAGAAAACAATGAAGGGAGAGGAAATAGGTGTTTGTGAAAGAGAATTTTGAATAGTTTACTTTCAAATGGACCAATCCAGAATTCAAAGCAGGATTGGACCATAAATGAATTTGATTATTTCCATTCCGCAGTGGAATGAGAATTGAAATCCGATTCTTATAAAATAAGTGACGACTATTGCAGCCAATAAATACTATTCCGATTCCATACTTTAAAATATGTGAACCAAATTTGCTCTAAAAGTGACAAATGTTTGACTAACTAGTAGTTGTTATATGGCCTGCTTGGTTTGAAAAGCTAGAAGTGACATAGTTTTATTGGTACGTAAAATAACAATATAAATAAATACATATTAAAATTCAAGATCATAAATAAAATAAAATAACTCACAGAGCGTCGTAGAGAAAATTTTTTTAATCAATCTATAAAAGCGAGAAATCCGATTGTAATCTGATTGCCACCAATCGAATTTTGATAATTTAATTTATTCTCCTTTTTCAGACACTCTCCCGTATGGTGTGGAGTAGCTGGTACTTTTTTTTATCAGAATGCACATAAGAAGGTGGCAGTACTAATAACTTTTTATTAGACTCCATATTAACTTTGATGGAAAATCTGATTAGGATCTATTTAATTTAAATAGATGAAAAAGGATAAAATATATCATATTAAATAATTCTATATCTATTAAATTAATATTTAAATATAATTAATTGAGTCACTTTCTAAAAATCCTAACAAAAACAGCGCGCGCGCGCGCATATATTTTTCCCCTACTTTGTTAGGGCCCCTCAAAGCTACGCATGTCATACCAGAAAACTTTTTCCTAAATAAATCGTGCATCTCAATTAATTTTTTTTGGCTCAAAATATATTAACTCATCTCTCTCCCTCTCTCTCCCTCTCTCTCTCTCTTTAAAAGTCAAGTCTTTCAACAAAGGCGTGTGGAAAAAAAGATCTTAAATTTTCCATAGCATGAAAGTTCTCTCTCTCTCTCTCTCTCTCTCTCTCTCTCTTTTTAAAGTCAAGTCTTTCGACAAAACAGTGTGGAAAAAAAAAATCTTAAATTTTCCATACCATGAAAGCTCGAGTAGGAAATATGAAATTTCGATGCATGTTAACATTATACGGCATGTTTCAATAACGTCATATTTCTTTAGCTTCCGTTTGGTAACAAAATATCTGAAAAATAATATTTTTTATTTTTATTATTCATTCAAATAAAATAAAATTTATCAGGTATAATTTATTCTAATCAAAGCGAATTATTTCAGTTGATCCTAAAATAACCCGTTAATTATACTCTTCCCCACCCCTGGAATAAAATTTATTCTTGGCGAATTCAAGGGTGGGGCAATAAACAAATGATTTTTTCCTTTTCTTTTTGACACCTCGATCCACACATCCTCTATTTATGATGCCTCGCCCTACACCCCCACTTTACTCCATCCTTCCATCTCATTTCTATATATAGTATTTACTAGTATATATATTATTAGTATAAATTTAATTACTGTAATAATAATCGACTGTCTCTAAAGCAAGTGACAAAGGGCTTGGTAGTTGGTACCTTAGGTCCCAAGTTCGAATCATAATTGATTCACATTTTCAGTTAATTTATTTCTAAGTAAAATAAACAAAGTGGGTAGCCTACATAATAAAGATTATTTTTTAATCAAGTTGATTAATAAATTACTTTTTACAACTATTGAAAAAATATTTTTCAATTTTTCATGTGCTATATATTCCATAACATATGCTATGAATGTGAGACATTCAGAAGGGCAGAATTGGCATTTAAAAAAATTCAATTAATTTTTTTCACTATTCTTTTCTTCTTTCAAAAAATTAAACAAACATCACATTGCTTATACCCTAACATAAGTTAATATAAATCCAAACAAAAAATTATTAGTATTCCTCTCTATTCTAGAATATTGAGATATACCAAAAATAAAAAAATTTATTCCATGTGACATAATTTCATTGCCAAACAGATTTACTAAGAAAATATAGTAATTTATAGATAAATTGAGAAGTATAATCATTAGGGATAAGATAAAATTGGAATAATATCTAACATTACAGACCAAAAAAAAAAAATAAAAATAATAGTAGGTCCCACCGCCCTCAAATAAATATGGTACATCCATGTGGATTTAGTAATGAGAATTCATGTATAGAAGATATAGAGGTATAGAGGTATAGATTGTAGCATTAAACTTAGGTTGGTGGTTAGTAATAAATATGGTACCCAAGACCCAAGTTCCTAGAGCAAGTGGCAAAAGGCTTGGTGGTTGGTACCCGAGACCCAAGTTCGAATCCTAATTGATTCACATTTCTAGCTAAGTTTATTTCTAAATGAAATAAACGAAGCGGATAGCGTGCTATCTATCTCTCTCAAAAAAAAAAGAAGAAAAAAAGCATTAAACTTAGGTTAAAATCGAGGATGTGGAACATAGAGACATATGGACATCTAGACAAATATAGACTAGAAGATAAGAAGGGAACTTGTAAGTGGATTTAGTGGATAACACTAGAAGTCATGAGAACTTAGAATATAAAATGGATACAAGTTGCGACTTTCTACAAGTGTCACAAAGGAGACGCCAATTTTTCTCGACTCCCTACTCGATATCGGAAAAAGCCGATTCCTCTCAACTCCCTCCCATATTTGGAAATGTTGATTTCCTTGGACTTCTAGTACCTATCGATTGGAGAGACGCTGATTGCTTTCGACTCTCTATGAATTGTATTGTAAGCAGTGAAACCAATCCAAGAGTTTGGTTAAAGATAAGTGATAGTTTGGGACAAACATATAATTCGATAACTAAACCCAAAACCCTAAATCCTAACAACCCAAAAACCCTAAAATCCTAACAACCCTAAAACCCTAAAATCCTAAAACCCTAAGGCTCCGTTTGGTTCGGATATAAGCAAGAATTAGTTATATCGGGGATAGGTACAAGAATGGATTTTCGTAGGAATAAGGGTATTTTTTTGTTTGGATGAAAAAGTGAGTATAAACTGGAACTAGAAAAATTATGTTTGGATAAAAATCTGAGTATTACGTGGAATAATTGGTAGTTATAGATAGAAAATAATAGTTTTACCTCTATAATTGAATTTAACATTTTAAACTAATAATTTTAAATTAAAAATTTTAACTTTTAAATTTTAAAATTTGAAATTAAAATCAAAATTTTTAATTTTCAAAATTTAAATTTTAAATATCAAATTTTAAATTTAAAATCAAATTTAAATTTGAAAGATATAAAATATAAAATTTTAAATTTTAAATCTAAAAAATTAAATTTAAAATTTAAAAATTACAAAAATCAAATTTATAATTTAAACATTAAAATTTATAATTTAAAATTATAAATTTAAATTTTAAAAAATTAAATTATAAATTTTAATTAAAAATCTCTCTCTCTCTCTCTCTCTCTCTCCGGGAGGGGTGGAACAAGTGTTCCACCCCTTGTTCCACCCCTTGGGGTGGAACACTTGTTCCACCCCAACTTGGTACAATACCACCCCAACCTGGTACAATACTAGGTTGGGGTGGAACAAGTGTTCCACTCCCCGCAAATTGTGTTTGGGTACAAGAGGGGGATAACCTCCTTATCCCCCCTCTTGTACCCCATTCCAAACGGGGTGTAAAAGATCCTAAAACTTCAATATACTAAAACCCTAAAAATCCAAAACCCTAACACCCCTAAAATTCTAAAACCCAAATATCCTAAAACCCAAAAAAATTCTAAACCCTAAACCCTAAACTCTAACAACCCTAAAAGCCTAAAATCCTAAAAACCTAAATAATCCTAAAACCCCAATGTCCTAAAACCTTAGAAGCCCTCAACCCTAAAACCCCTAAAATTCTAAATCCCTAATATCCTAAACCCAAAAAGAACAACCCTAAACCTTAAAACCCCTAATATCCCAAAACCTTTAAATCCTAAATCCTATAATTCTAAACTCTAAACCCGAAAATATTTCATTGGCGAAACGAGCAAACGACCAAATTTTAAACGGAGTTAATTAATGAGAGTAATTCGATAGTCTCATGAAATTAAAAGAGTATTTTTTATATTGATAATTTTTTAGAAATATCCATCTAATTAGGGATAACCGAAGAGTACTCAGAAAATTAGCCCAAAATCTCTTTCTTTAAAAATATCAGATTATATAAAAATAAAAAATGGCAATGATATGGGTACGGTAACTTTCATTGGAAGTGGAGATGGTTAAACCTACTATCTATGGTTAAACCTATTATCTTATGTAATTAGAGGTAGACGGACAGAAGAGTACTCTGCAAAGTTAACTCAATATTTTTTTTTTTTCCTTCAATATACCTAATTATATAAAATTACTATTCAAAAAAATAAAAAAAGGGCAATGTTTAGGTTACGATTGTTTTTATTGAAAGTGGAGATAAATAAACTTGTTTTTTTTTTGCAGTAAAGGATGATGAAGCGAGTTAAAAATTATTTTCAACCTAAAAATAAGCTAGAGGTGCGTAAATAGACCCTTGAGCCGCAAATAAAAAATTTTAAAACTTCGAACGACTCCATGTAAATAGGCGAGAGTTCTGAGTGTGGGATGCACATAAACCATCTAACATTTCTACTCTATACCAATTCCGTGAACCCAAACTTCAGACCATGCCATCATCTATTCCTATCCTCCTCCTCCCCGTCCTCTCTTTCCTTTCCCTTCTTGCCATTACCTTCTCCTCATCCGATGATCCCTCAATCAATTGCTCTTCTTCCTCCACCTGCGGCGGCGTCAGCATCTCCTATCCGTTCTGGCGCTCCGACGGTCCTCCGTCTTTCTCCGCCGTCCACTGCGGCTACCCCGGATTCGGGATCGCCTGCGAATTAGAAGACAAGCAGCAGCCTATCCTCCAGATCGGTTCCGACCACTACTACAAGGTCACCAATATCGATTACACCAACCGCACCATCAACCTCACCGACATGGACGTCGTCCTAGCGACCCCCGACACGATTGGGTGCCCGAGATCCCTCCACAACTTCACGTTCTCCAGCGACGTTGCCTCTTCGCTGAATTACACCGGCGCGGACGCCAATCTCACCTTCTTCTTCGGCTGCTCCGTCAACGACCCCAGCCCGTGGAACGATTTTCCGCAGCAGAACGTGATTCCCTGCGTCGGCTACGGGGACAAGAGCTCCTTCGTCTTCCCCAGTAACGGCATTCCGCCTGAAATTCGGGGCGTCCCGTGTGAGGACGTAGTGGTGGCGCCGGTGCTGCTTCATTTCCTGGCGACGTATGATTTCATCGAGGCGCTGAATCACGGGTTCCAGCTGGCCTGGATTGCCGGCGCTCCCGAAGGCTGCGAGGAATGCGAGCGCTCCGGCAGGCGCTGCTGCTTCAACCAGACGCGCAGCTTCTGCTCCGACGCAACGCCAGCCGGCTATTGCCCTGGTATGGCTTCATGCCTGCCTGCTCTTTCTAGTACGAGTTTCGCGCTGACAAAATAAAACACCAGCTAGCTTAACAAGATTTTTAGTACGATTGCACAACTTAGAAAAATTGACAGGGCATTGTTGAAAGAAAGAAATGCTTTGGATTAATGTCTGAACAATGTCTGATAAATTCATAAATCAGTAAACAACATTTATAACATCACAAATTTGATCGAATGCATTACCTCCGATTTCAGGGTGAACTGAAAACTTATAAACTGATCTAAATTAATCGGTTGGAGAAAATTAAATTAAAACGCAACTACACAGCACAGTACTGTGAAAAATCCAAAGCAAACCAAATCAAAAGCTTAATATTAGGTTTCTTTCCGATTTTTTGTTTTTTTTTTCTTTTTCTATTTGAACAGTTGGATCCTTAGATACTGTCTAAATAATATATTGTTCTAAAAATCATTTCGTTCTCTTTTTTCTTTATTACTGCTATCGTAATTAACCATGCAAATTATTGCCATGCATGGTGCAGGTTATGAGAGTTCAAAGAAGAGTTGGAGAAGAGGTAATAGTGCTCGAAACTACCATCCTTTTAATTATTTTTTCTAATTAATTAAAAAGTGTTGTTTGATTCTGAAACATTTTTTCTCTGCTGCGCATAGAAAAGTCTTTATATTTTTAAAAAAAAATTAATTGCAAGATTCTCACTCTCAATGATAGAAAATGCAATTTTCTTCTTCTCAACATTTACTTTGTTTTATGTCCAAATCAAGCTAATANAATTAAAAAGTGTTGTTTGATTCTAAAACATTTTTTCTTTGCTGCGCATAGAAAAGTCTTTATTTTTTTAAAAAAAAATTTAATTGCAAGATTCTCACTCTCAATGATAGAAAATGCAATTTTCTTCTTCTCAACATTTACTTTGTTTTATGTCCAAATCAAGCTAATATATAGATTGTAGCCTAAATAGAGAAATGTTGTTTACTTTCCAAACTGCCAAAATAATTTCAGTACGAGTTTTATAGTTAATGAATCGCAGAGATTGATCACCACGCGATTAATTTAGAGACAACATGCTTTTATATGAGTCAACATATATAAATTCGTTCAATCTCCTCTATAGTTGCATGTCATAAATTAAATTTATATATTAGTTCAATCACCTCTATAGTTTAGTGCCAGCTGGTAGGGGCCATTTGATTTCATGTAAAACTATAAAAAAAAAAATTTCGGTGGTATTGGTGCAAGAAAAATAGTGCCAGCCGGTAGGCGGCTTAGTAAGCGTGCTTAACTGGCGTGGACAAATTATAATATGGTGTGCTAAGAGCTGCTGAAAATGAGGAGCCCCTGGGCAGAAACGGATGAGAAAGTGGGTGAGGAACGTGGGAGTAATTCCCGTGACCAATAAAGAAGCAACTGTAGCATTCCCCATGACACAAGTCGCACGGTAACTGCAGGCTGACAGTAATACTATAAATTACACAACGATACCTGAAATAAGAATCTTTCTTCCTTACAAACAAGAAGACCATTCTTATTTCAGCATTTCTCTGTTTTCTTGGAGTAGAACTACTTTTGTAATCATTCCTTTTCTACAGTTTAAGAACTTTTCTAGATATAGATAGTGATTAGGAGTACCATATAAATCTCTGCAAGCTTCCAGTTCCTATTACAACCCGCTTGGTTCTTTCAGCTGAGTTTGCCTTAGACCTCAGTTCGGCATATCGTATTGAGGAAGAACCCGATTAAGTCGATTCCTACTCAATCGAATTGCTTGATCGTGGCACACTCGAGAGTTAGTCCGAAAACTAATCTGCCACTAGAAAACTCATCTGATTCGTCAACTACTTGACCTGGTCAACCACTCGATAAGTTTGGTTCGCTATCCAATAGGTGGGAAAAAAATTTGGAGGAAAACAAATTTTACCTCTTTGGTCTTTGTTATGTCCGAAAAGTTGTTTTCCATCATGACTTTTTGCTTGAAAGAAAAAGATATAAATAAAAAACTATTGTATGTATTTTCTCATAATTTATATATTATATATTATCAATATATAATAACTACAATCCGATTTAAATACTTCTATACCGTTAAACTTGCAAAAGATATACATCAACTATTAAAAATTATTGATTTTGAACCCTTTCGATCGCTAGGTAAATGATATAAAAAAATTACAAAATTTATTTTCTAGATACCTCAAATATATTAGATCAAGTTTAACAAAGCCGATCGTCGATTTGGAAGCTCCATAATAAAAAAAGGCTTAGGAGCACGGAGGCCTCCGTGCTCCTAATAGCACATAAGAACTACTCACTCACTCACTGTCTCTCTCTCTATATATATATAGGATTCGGGCAGAACCAATGCTTTTAAGATATGTGATATATTCACAACCTAGTCAAGGGTAATATGATAATTCAAAGTTGACGTGATGTCAAAGAAAAATTTGTTTTGATACTTCTATTCAAAATGAAAGTGTTTAGATAGACCTCACAGCACACTACAATAAAAACGGTGTATAGCGACACTTTTAAATATCGATATAGGTCAAAAAAAGTGCTGCTGATTAAATTACCGACACTTTTAAAAAGTGTTGTTATATGTGGGGTTGTTAGGTATATAGTGACAGTTTAAGAGTGTCGGTATAACATAAAAAATGTGCTGTTAATTTACCAATACTTATTTAAGTATTTAGCAACCACCGGAACTCCACCACGTTGGCTGCGGTAGCTGAGGAGGAGGGGAGCGAAGGGCTCTTCGTCTAGGATTTCAGTGAATTGAGTGAGGGGAGAAGGGGGGATGGTGATCGATTTTTTTTTTCTTTTTTATTTGTAATCGGCCCGAATGGGCTGGGTGGGATGAGTTGAGCAGAGTAACATTTTATTTTTTGTTAGATTGGGCTTTATATTTAGGCCTTAATAGATTTTTAAAAAAATTTTGGCATAAATGGGATACTTACACAAAAGTGTCCCAAACATATATCCCTATAATCTAATTCTGTTGTAGTGACATAATGTGTTCAAATCAAACTTTAATCATTTGATATGGTTTGTAAGATCTAGATGGCTTATATATCCAAAATCATAACTTTTCAAAATTCATTATTAAGACATTTAACAATTGTAAAATCAACAACATAGATAGGTTTGTTGTTTGATGCTCGAAACTCGAAAGTATGTATAAAATTCGTGAGGTGTCATTTATAAGACCTTTTAATATTGTGGATCAAATTCAATAGATTAAGCTATGACTGAGGAGCTTCTCATTTATTTATTTATTTATTTATTTAGGTGCAAGCAATAAGTTCTTTCTCCTAGCCTCCCTCCTTAAAGATGGCAGTGGCTAATTAAGAAGTTGCGTAATTGCCATATCAGAACCGCAATTGAGTTTATAAATGTGGCAGTGGCTAGGACTATATGTTAGGGCGACAAAATTAATTATTATGACAATTGATGACAAAATTTGATTATAACAATTCAGAAAGTTTGAGTTATAAATATGTAACAAATTAAATATTGAGGTCAAAGCGCCATCACCTCCTAGTTTAATTAAAGGATTATGAAATCTAAAATTAACTTAATGAAAGATGTAAAATTAAAGATAAGTGATTCATTGATATTCCTGTTAGGCATGGCAAGTGATGAAACAATTATTAATATAGAATATTATATATTGATGACAAAATTTAAATCACCATAAATTATTATCTTCGTCCTTTATCTATCTATATTACTCCAAACCTTTTTAGATTATTTACAACTTTCAACATACTATATAGGGATGCAAGGTACGTATGACTGAAATGACTAGTTTTGTGGCATTCTTGAAACTTAAAGTTAAGATTCTTCTATCCTTTTTTAACTATTTTGTAAACTGGATTTTAAGAATAACACAAATTTTCAGATAAAATACAATTATAGTTTTTTTGTATGTACATTTGTAGTAATTGGTTGTTGTTTCATTCTAGTATTAACTATATTATCTTTCACTGCACACAAATAACAAAAGATGTTATACTTATAATTATAATCGAGTTTTCTAATGGAAATGCACTCTTGTTACCTATGCAGAAGTATTCATTGGAGTTGGAGGTGGTCTGTTTGTGTGCCTATGTCTCATTGCTTGTCTCTTATGTTATAAGAAGTCTTGTGACTTGCTAGTATGTTGGAAGAAGAAATCAAAGACTTCGCCAAGTGTTGAATCCTTCATACAGAAATATGGATCCTTAAACACAAAATGGTACAGATATTTAGAAGTAAAAAGAATGACCAAGTCCTTCGCTGACAAGTTGGGACAAGGTGGTTTTGGCATTGTTTATAAAGGAAGTCTTCCTAACGGCCATCNCACCGAAAGAGACTTAATGAGTGAATCTATGGGGTTCTCTGAAGTGCCAATCTTCACATTCTCCTGTTACACTTTTTTCAATTTCTGTTGCATCGAAACGATAATTTGACATATAGCGAAACTGATGGGGTGATCAAACTTTTTGATCTCATTCGGTTCTTATACCAGTTTGTTATATATCCGCGACTATGTAGATACAGATTTTCTCTGGTACTAGTTTAATTTAGTAATCCACAACTTACACTGATATCAAATTTTCTCTTATACTAGTTTGTTATGACAAAAGGAGAAAAGATCTAGTTCACCGATGGTGAAGTACCCAAAAGAATCAGAGACGGAGAAGAAAAATAAAGCATATACGTATTTACATGGTTTGGCCATCAGTCTATATCCACGGATGATGACATAGTAGAGATTTTCATTATAATAAAAGTAGTGTAAAAATTATGTCTCTTTTACAAAATCTTAGTCCTGAAAATGCACCCATACTTCTTCTCAACTACCACACCAAATTAATAAAATAAAGGATATATTTATTATAGTAATTAAATCCAAATAAACTAGGAACACAAATTTGCAAAAATTAGAAATAATCTCTATAATATTAGGCATAAGTAAAACTTAATTTAATAGAATAACTAAAAGATAGTAGGAATAAAAAATCTTGCGATTTTAGAACTGGAGACATATATAACAGATAAGAATAGTCAGTCATGAGTCATAATTCATTCATTTGTTTCTTTCCGTTCGAGTCTTTTTTTTCTTTGACCGCCCAATTCATTTCCAAATGTATCCATATCACAAAATATTAAACAATTATTAAATATCTGGGATTTTTTTAACTATTTAAACAATTATTAATAATTGGATATTTGGTTTTTAAGGTTTTCAATCTTGTTCGGGAGCCTTCAGGCCTCAGAAAACCCCACAAGTTTAAACAATCTAAACCGGAGAACTAAGTCAGGATCAAACTCTTTACCTCAAAGACGACTCTAAAAGCTTGACAACTATTAGATTAACTAGTAATTGTTATCTTGCCTGTTTGTTAGTATTACTAACTTGGAGTTGAAGCGTTTCGTTTCTTTCGAACTTCTTATTTATTTTAAATTAACTTAAAAATTTGAATAATCTTTTGAGTTTAGAGGGTCCAAAATTGTACATGGGTCTTGGTTTGGAGAGTTAAAACCTCTTACGAGACTAATTTCTTTTATTTTGCAAGGAATTTGAGGGCCCTTCAAAGCTACGCACATAATACCAGAAAAAATTTTCACCTAAATTATTCGTGTATCTCAATTAAATTTTTTGGCTCAAAATTTAACTCAAGTCTCTCTCTCTCTCTCTCTCTCTCTCTTTAAAAGTCTAGTCTCTCTCTCTCTCTCTCTCTCTCTCTCTCTAAAAGTCTAGTCTAGCAAGTACGGTTTCTACACGACATAAAGAAGTCTTTAAATTTTCCACTAGGACGAAAGTTCGAGTAGGAAATAATTTCATATTTTCTTTTTAGTGTACTTACGGTCCTTTTTCCGTGCATGTTAACGTTACACGGCATATTTCAATTTACTCAAAAAAAAAAAGAAGATAAAATTAGACCAATTTGAATAAAAAATTTATAAGTTTCCAGCTTTTACAAAATTTGACCGTCTTTCTTGATTTCGTAGATTCGGTTCGAATTTTTAGTAAACTGATTAAAATACCATTATACTTTCTTTTCTTTTTTTTTTCTTTCTGGTGTTCTTTTTTTTTTCCTCGCCAAAGAAGGTGACGGAGGCGAAAGCGGAAACGGCCCCCCTGGCCTCTGCTCCTCACGCCCTCACCCTAGCCTAAGCACTCTCGCCCTCATCGCCTCCGACCCCGTCGAGACCGCGCTGCGAGTCTGACCTTCCTCCACCGCCTCCGCGGTCCTCCGCGATGATAGTAAGGACGGTACCGCCTCCTCTTCCTTCGCCTTCGCCCTCCACCTCCACTGCAGCGGATTTTGCACCCACCAAACCCACTTCTGGGAACTCGCGTTCCCATCACCATCGCCGATGATAAAGAGAGAGCACATCTCAGCATCGAGAAGCTCACCGACGAGAGAGGGGGCACGCGGCCTAGCCGCCTACCCCAGAGGGCGGTAGCGAGCACGGCCTCGACGGTGTCGGAGGTGAGGAGGGCGAGGAATGCACGGAAGCATATTTGGATTAGCACTTTTGTTTGTTTAAAACAAAAAAAAAAAAAACTAAAAGACCAAAAACTAGAGAATAATAAAAAAAAAAAAGTAGAGAAGAAGAAAGAAGAAGATGAAATTGCACTGTTAAGATTAAATTGCACTATTTTAAAAGAACGTTGCACTATTATGAACGTAATTGCACTATTTTAAATATAAATTGTACCCTTTAAGATGAAAGTTATACTCTTTAAACGAAAGTTGTACTCTTTGAGAGATATTTACACTGTTTATCCTCTTGATACACTCTTTGATATGTAAACTGTATCTTTAAAATTAATGTTATACTCTTTAAACGAAAGTTACACTCTTTGAGAGATATTTACACTATTTCTCCTCTTGTTGCACTCTTTAAGAGAAGATATTTACACTATTTATTCTCTTGTTGCACTCTTTAAGAGTAGATATTTACACTATTTCTTCTCTTGTCGCACGCTTTCTCCTCTTGTTGCACTATTTCTCCTTTAATATGTAAATTGCATCATTTAACAAGAGAAATAGTGTAAATATCTCTCAAAGAGTGTAACTTTCGTTTAAAAAGTATAACTTTTATCTTAAAGGGTGCAATTTACATCTCAAAGAGTATAACAAGAAGAGAAACAATATAAATATCTCTCAAAAAGTTCAACTTTCGTTTAAAGAGTGTAACTTTTATTTTAAATGGTGCAGTTTATATTTCAAAGAGTGCAATACATCCATAATAGTGCAACGTTCTTTTAAAACAGCAATTTAATCTTAACAGTGCAACTTCATCTTCTCCTTCCTTCTTCTCTGGTTTTCTTTATTATTCTTTAATTTTTGGCATTTTAGTTTTTTTTTTATTTTAAACAAACAAAAGTACTAATCTACAAAAGCCCCCGTGCATTCCTCGCCCTCCTCATTGTAAGTTATAAATCCCAAAGATCTAAAAGGTTAAATAACACCTAGAGGAGGGGTCAATAGGTATAAACGACAAAACAAAAATCTTCCGTGAAGAAGTTGGTGTGGTACGAGAAAGGCACCAAGGCTAAAGAAGCCTACCTCAAAGGGATAAAATGTGTGTATGAAGTGTTTGGTCGAGAAGAACAAAAGGGCTTCATAGAAGCATTGTTTAGTAAACTAACTCACTCGTAGGTCAATGTGGCATGAGATGTTAAGGCCATGGGGAGCTCTAGTTTAGAGTAGTTATTGTCGGCAACGGAGTTTAATGAAGTAGTGGATCATCGACGAGGACATCGATGGTTTGAGTGGGGAAGACTGTCACGGGCCGATCGCTTGGGCTCAGCCCTAATATCCTTGGGCGCCACATTTGGAGGCATTTAGGTTGATGATGTTACGGAGTTGCAAAGTTGAGGCATTCCGTCAAGTGCGGTTTTACTGTCAAGTCAACAAAGATAATTCCCTAGCAATAGGCCATGTCGTGGCAAAGAAATTGGTGTCGCATGTGGGGGACTCAAAACGTACCCCTTAATGAGCACTTTTGTACCCCTAGGGTGCCAAATGTAAGGGAGGCCTTGCAAGGTCAAAACGGACCTTGCCGTGAGCACCTTTGTAACCCCAGCGTGCCAAATAGGCGAAGGACTTGCAAGGTATATAGTGGAGAGATAGGACACTTCATAAGTGGCCTCGACTCCCTCAACAGCCCATAGGACATGGGCCGCCCCTTGGCAAGCGAATGTGCCAAGCCTAGCGTTTCATGTGAGCAGATCTGGATGGTTGGAGTGACACAGACCTAAGGTAATGTCGAAGACACGAGGTTGAAGACATTAGAGGGCAGGGAATACCGCGAGGCTTTCTTCCTAGGATTGTTTACACTTTCTTATACCGTCTTGGATCACTATCGTGGACCAAACGAGCGGATGAGGGACAGCCTTGTGATAGATGGCCCTTCATAAAGGGCAAGGCTCTCAAAGGAGAGTGTTGGAAGTGGGGATTTGTGGGCCGTGGTACCTATGAAGCTTAAAAGGTGAAACTCAATAGGCTCCCAAAGGCAAACGTGCCAAGCAGGGATTCGTGGGGTGCGGTGCCCACGAGACTCAGGAGGTGGAACATAATGAGGCGATTAGTATTGGCATCCATAATGTTAATCTTCGAAACTGGACTTGCGGTGTTGGCAGCCAAGAATGGTCGCGCAATAGAGATGCCAAGTGGTTAGCGATGCGGAGCAAGGTCGACTCGTTGGTATAGAGCCTTATGAGGCGAACCTAAGAAAATCATGGGCGTAAAGCACCACGGCAAAGCAAGGGTCATGTAAATGGCCGAGAGCACATTGTGGACTTGTTAGCTTTTCTCGCGAGGACTGACGGGGCACTCAGGTTGTTCTAGCTGAACACGAAGCATGACGCTAAGTCGTTTACCTGGGAATTATGTTAGCTTGTAGCACACACTTAGGTGGTTTAGACCGAGTGAGCAGGCCGCGTATGCACTATGGCCGTGGACACCGTTAGACCGCAAGAGACGAGATAGTGAAGGACTTATAATCATGAGCTCCTTTTGTAGCACGCGATGCTGCGAAGCTTGGATGTTGACATCAGTGGCGGGTGGGTCAAGTCGTGGGAGTAGGATGCGTGGGGGTGAGACGCTTGGCTATACTCAGATAGTTCTAAGTTGGGAAGAACTTGTAATGCCCTTGTGGCTAGTTTCGAGGGCAATGAGGCATTCGACGAAGGAGCACTCTCGAGAAGAGTTTGTTTGGCGAAACATAATGTACTGAGCTTAGTGGCCAACCTTGACACTGGGGTTGTTTGTTGGGAACTCGTGGAGTCCAACGAGGGATTCGATTGAAAGAGTGGCGCCGAACATTAAGGCTTGAGGAGGAGCAAGCTTGGCAAAATGCTTAAGTTGGTCTTCCGCTGTTAAGTTTCGAAATGTGTCTGTGATAAGGACTCGGTAAGGCTGGTTTGGATCTGTGACACTTGAGCGCCACGCGGGGATTTTCAAGGTGAAGAAAGTTTGCCCCGTGATACCCCACTCAAACAAATATATGTTTGAGCCTTCTCCCTCGCGACAAATAGAATATAATTTAGCAAGCAATTAATTGAATTCCCTCGCGTACTCCTGCACTATCTTGTCACCCCGCTGTTGATTTTTTAAGTCATCCTCGAGTTTCTGCTTTACACTGTTTAGGAAGTAAGTCCTGAACAGCAACCTACGAAACTGGTTTATGTCATTTGCGGCATGCTAGGTGATCATGTCGACCAAACCCTCTTCCTTCAAGTAGTGGGCTACTAAGTGTATCCGATCTCTCTCCAAAATGAGTGTCCTTAAATATCTTCTCCATGGCTTCAACTCAAGCCTCCACCACCCAAGGCTTGGTGCTATTACCGTCAAACCAAGGCGGGTCAAATCTGCGACAGTTCGCTAGTCTCTCCCTGATCCACTCCTACTCTGCCTCCATCAACTGCTCACCTAACCTCGATGCCTCTACACTGGATGTAGGTATAGTCGGCACTGTCGCTGCTAGAGGTATAGTTGCCACTGGAGCATTTACTGGGGTAGCCGGCACTATCGCTATTCGGCTGCTGCGCCCATGCCTCACATATTCTCTGCAAAAGCTCACTTTGTTTCTTGTAACCTCGACCGAGGTAGCCAACTGCTCACGCAAGTCTTGTAGCACACTGAGGCCTACCTATTTCGACTCTACGGGTGGTGTGGGTGTGGCCTGCATCGGTGCTCAACGTCTTGGAGGCATTTTAATCACCTGCAACAAAACAAACGTCAGTTACACACTGAAATACAACTCTCACAACTAAGTGAAAGTGTAGAAAGACATCCCTTCCCCCGTGACATTATCTCATCTACAGCTGACATAATCATCTAGCAAGAAAAGGTACATCTCCTTCGGTCACTTTTCACTCTTCTGGAAGAGTTTATAAATGATTCAATTGTTGTCTTTTGTAATAAGTCACGTCTCTCACGTCTTGCCGTCCAAGGGTTTGCCAGAGTCTAGGGTTTCCTAAATCCCAACAATCTAACCCTAAACCCTGATACCAACTTAATCTGTCATACTCGGATTAAGGTAGAACCTAGGCTCGCTAACAGATCTGCCATATACACGAAAAACCCTGTGCATATGAAGTGCCAGAAGTACTTGTAGTAGTTCTAAAGACTAGAACTAGCAGATATCAAAGATAAAAAGTAAAACTACACATAATATAAGTCAACTAAACATACAACATTTCTCAACAGGCACAGAACTCCACAAATATATATATAAATCACCTCCGACAACTAAAATAAAATACAAATAAAGCTCGCTAAGCTAGTCCTAGTATGTGCAAAAAGCTACTACCAAAAGTCAGACACTAAAAGGTACTCCTCTAACTCGATCTGCACAGGTAGGGAAGGTACTAGCTCGTGACTCCCTTACCTCGATCAAATGAAGTCACAGGAACGGAGAGCTCTGCAAAAAAAAAAATGTAGCAACAAAGAGTATGAGAACTACTAAAACAGGCAGTTCTCGATGGGTACCCTCACTGATGACGACAATCTACTCACTAGGTTTGCTGGAAGCATAAAGTAAAGATCTACTATATAACAAAAAGAAATAACAGCTAGAATGAAAATCTATAGCTACTATGCCTCTATACTATAGGTATACATGATGATTCTGGATGCATCAACTAACTATCGAGTACTCACAACACAACCCAATCTCAATGACCAACTCGAGGGTCTTATCAAGCCTGCATCTACTTATTGCCAGAACACTACTCTCGAGGGTGGCCGGTAAAAATGTAGGTCGCGTACCAGGGCTGCTGCAACATCAGCATGCGAAAGTCAAACTCTAGAGTGGCCCTCGAGGAGTATAACCCCATCGAGTAAATAACATATCTCTGTCAAGCTCAAATACAACTCATGCATGCAAGCTATAGTCAAGGCAAATGATCAACTAGATCATGAGAACTACTATCAATGTGCCCTAGCATAATCCAGAGTGTAACTCAACAATCCACTATATCACTATACAATATAATAAATACTAGCCAGTCTACCAACTACTGTCATAATTATCTCAGCCCCTCAATATGGGAGTAAAATCATTCTACACTAATCCGAAATATCGGTATCACTAACCTAGGTGAAAAATAGGTGCTAACAACAAAACAATTCAACAGCAACAATGAGATTGCATAGTATAGGTTAGAAAAGCATATAAACTAATTTTTCCAACATAATGATATCTCTTATATGTTGTTTAAAATAAGAGTGATAATCAGGAATTAATTTACCACCCTACCATTCACAATTTCTATTGCCAAAATTTAGATTTTAGGAGCTCATACTAACACATGCAGAATTTTCTACAGATAGTGTATATATAGTTCGTTGCATTCGGTAATTTTAACCCACCTTACATTGCTAATCCAACACAAAATGAAGCGAAATTCAACGGACACCTTCTCACTGCTCCAAACCGGTGGGAAGTGTCCACCGAACTACCAAAATATAGCAAAAACTCTGCTAGCAAAAAGAAAAACAAAAAATCTAAAGAAAAATATATTTCAACTCTAAAAAATCCAATTAACTGAAAATTGAATCAATTTACCTCCTAAAATAGCTGGAAGAAACTCCAAATCAATAGGACTTGAAGGAAAAAGCAGCAAGGATTGTCCAATGGTTCAGCTAGAAGAATGGAAGAAGAAATTTAATAAAAATCTAATAATTTTCAATTTCAGCTCATACTTTCAAATTACATCAATTCCATCAAAACTAACCTTAATTCTAACTGAAAGAAAGTATAAGCTAAACTTTTTTACTCCCCTTTCCCATAAACCGGCATCAGTTTCGAAATTTGAAACTCCAATTGCACTCAATTGGGCTCTTAATTACTGCTACTGCTGCTCAACTACTATTGCTGCTGCTGCTACCTGCTGTTGCTACTTGTCATGCCCCGAGGCAGCCAATTTGGTCGGTTCGGGCACGCAAACAGACGCCAAACGGACAGTACCTCCCCTGTCCGCCCAAAACTCCAACAACATGTATAATACAAGCAATTCAATCCATAATGAATGCAATTATACAAAATTTGCTCGAGGGCAAACAACAACTATTTCACAGGTGAAAGCATCGAAACTAACTAAACATTCAACATACAAGTCATTTGATTTCCTTTGAATCAAACACAAGTAAACTATTACATTTACATTCATTTTATCCATTCACTTACATCCCATAGACATTCATCCCAAAACATGTTATTTACATCTTTTTACATCTCTAGTTCAACATACCAAAGTTGAATATATATAGGAAATGCCTATAAGACTCCGAAGGCTGCTATCTACGGCGCTATACCCTTGCCTCGATCCTCCGCCGCCCGCTCGCGCACGGATCTGCAGGGTTAGTGGTAATGAGAATTAGAACGAAGTTTCCAGTGGGTTCGGCCGCCGACCGCGCCGACTCGCCCACTAGGTCTATTTAAGGCATATGTATTTCAAGGATAATGGATATCGAACCAGCTAATGCAATGCTAATACAATGCCTACAAAACAACCGTCAACAGATAGATCGATATCGAATACATGATAATTATGCATGCATGTTTATGTCTCATTCTCTTGGCCTTTACCCAATCATCCTGGGGTACTCTTGGTTCACCCCAAACACACAATCTTACATATCCCATCTACCAAGATTAGCACTTGGCAATGCTACCCGAGGGATCTATCCCGTCTACCGGGGAAGGCACATGGCACAATCACCCGAGGGATCTACGCCGGGGTTCTCTCCCCGTGGTGTCTACACTCCGGAGTACACCGCTTGAGGAGGAGCTACCTCTCTCAAGCTGGAACCAATGTGTCAGTACGATCCAATCCTTAATTTGAGGAAGTTTGCCAAACCTGTCTCAATGCCACAATACCTCGACGTCATGATAGGTTATTATCATATCACATTTCCACTATACCGGAGCCACAATGGTCCTGATACCACAATAAGCTAAACCTTGTTTAGTCATTTACATTCTCGGTGCCAATCTGGTCACTAATGTCAATATCACCTTTATTTACTATTGTCATAGTCCGTTCTCGCATTCACATACACATAGGGTTTCTCACATTCTTTGTTCACATGGTTCTTTGTCAATTCATATGTTCTCTATGCATATAATTGAATCTCAACCAACATACATCACTACCCTATATGCATGAATGCTATATCAATATGCTCAAAGAAGGTAACATAGACATAGAGAGAAATCCGGTGTTTCCGGACAGCACCCCCCACTTGTGGGTATGCTAGGATGCCGCGGTCCTGTTTTCGTGATTTTTAGACGCTTACACCACGAGCTGCGGCGATCTGTACCAATTTAGTTTCTTTTCTCAATTGCTCCTCGCACGCTCGTCATATCGCCAAACCAAGTGCACCAACGCGTTCATTGACCTACCAATTAGGTTAGAATGAGATCAAACCCAAGCTTCGATCTCAAAATCCAAAAATCCTAACTTTAGGTCCCTCAACAATGTCATCTTCCCCACACAAGTCCTTACACATGAGAAACATGGGGGAAATCCTCTAATTATCTCCTAGAAGCATGCTAGAAGGAAAACAAACCCAAACCTAGCTTAAAACCAAGAAATCTCACCTTTGGTTCAAGTTTTTCCTTGTTCACTTGCACTCTTGCAAGCTACACCATCAACTTCTTCTTCTTCTCCACCCAAGTCCTCCAAATCCCTCCTTGGTCCAAACCCTAGAGAGAAGGAGAGGGAGATGAGAGGTTTTTAGAGAGAGAGAGGGAATGGTTTTAGGGTTAGGGTTGAGAAATGAGAGCCCCAACCCAAGCCCTCACCTCTGTAGACTCCACTCATGACACATTAGCACCTTAGCCCCTCAACTTTCTATTTTTGCAACAGCCCAAACTGGGCAGTTTTCGCATACGGGGACCGGTCTCTTCCCGCAGGGACCGGTCCCCGAGAGCTCACCTCTCAGGACTTAGCCAAATTCTTTATATTTTTGGCTGACTGCGCGTTGGGGGACCGGTCTCTCCTTCAGGGATCGGTTCCCGTAGGTCCCAATTCCAGGACTTAACTACTTTTCCAACTTTTCGCCTACGAGGACCGGTCTCTCCTCGTAGGGACCGGTTCCCGTAGGGGGCATTTCCAGGACTTAGCCGATTTTCTAGCTTTCTAGGTAGGCTACGCATATGGGGACCGGTCTCTCCCCGCAGAGACCGGTCCCCGAGAGTCCAAAATCTGGGACTTAGCCAGATTTTGTAATTTCACTCTCTCGAATCCCTTTACACTATATAAGGGTTCCAACGCACTTAGAACCCATACCAACTCGTTCCACTCCGCGTTCCGCACATTTCGACGGAACTCGGCACGTTTTACGGGAAAGTGATACGTTACATTCCCCACCCCTTAAAAATAATTTAGTCTGCAAAACTTAAACACGTACCTTAGTCCACTTGTTCAAAAAAGTGAGGGTAAACCTCGCGCATCTTCTCCTCGAGCTCCCACGTGGATTCACGCCTCGAGTGATTACTCTATTGCACTTTTACATACGAGATAGTCTGATTCCGTAGCTTCCGCTCCTCTTGAGCAAGAATGCTCATCGGAAACTCTTCATAGGTGACATCTTCGTGTAACTCCACCGGCTCATACTCCAACACATATGAGGAGTTCCAGAAATACTTGCGGAGATTCGACACGTGGAACACATTGTGGGCTCCCGCAAGCTTTGGCGGTAATGCTAACTTGTACGCCACGGGTCCAATCCGTTCTAGAATCTCGTATGGCCCAATATATCGGGGACTAAGCTTTCTCCGAATACCGAATCGCTTCACCCCGCGCATTGGCGACACCTTGAGAAACACACGGTCGCCAACCGCGAATTCCAAATCCTTTCGGCACTTATTCGCATAGCTTCGTTGTCGCGATTGTGCCGTCAACAATCGTTGGCGAGCAAGACGGACTTTCTCTTCCGCCTCTCGCACCACATCCGGACCAAGGGTGACTCTTTCACCCACTTCGCTCCAATGGATAGGAGAGTGACACTTACGCCCATGGAGTGCCTCAAACGGCGCCATCGCTATACTTTCTTAATAACTGTTATTGTAAGCGAATTCCGCCATCGGTAAATACTCATGCCACTCTCCACTGTAATCGAGTACACACGCTCGCAACATATCCTCGAATATCTAAATTGTCCTCTCTGACTGGCCATCACTCTGAGGATGAAACGCTGTACTGAAATCGAGCCGCGTGCCTAGAGCATCCTGCAAGCTCTTCCAGAAATGAGAAGTGAACCGGAGGTCTCGATCTGATACAATCGACACGGGAACTCCATACAGTCTCACTACCTCATCCAAGTAGACTTGTGCTAACTTGTCTCCTGACCATGTGGTGTGGATCGGCAAGAAATGAGTCGACTTCGTCAAACGGTCCACAACCACCCATATGGCATCATGTCCAGCTTGCGATCGGGGTAATCCGACCACAAAGTCCATCGCAATATCCTTCTATTTCCACACGGCGATTGGTAAGCTTTGCAACTTCTCCGCGAAAAATCGATGCTCAGCTTTTACTTGCTGGCACGTCAAGCACTGCGCCACAAACTTCCCAATGTCTTTTTTCATACCCGGCCACCAATAATGTAGCTTTAGATCCTTGTACATCTTAGTGCCACCCGGGTGAATACTATAAGGGGAATGATGTGCCTCTTGCAACACCAACTTGCGGATTTCATCATCCTTGGGCACGCACAACCGATTTCTGAACCGAAGTGCACCGTCGGATCCCACGTCGAAATCATCGGCGCGCCCGCAGTCAATGTCATTCCGCACCTTTTAGAGATATGGATCATCAACTTGCCGCTCCTTAATTCGCTCCAATAAGGTCGGTCGAACCACTAGTGCCGCCAAGATGGTCGGAACCTCCAGTGCCACCACTTCCAATCCAAACCGTTGCATTTCTCTATGCAATGACAGTTGACCAGTAATCGCCGTCGCCAAGTTCTCAACAGATTTTCTACTCAGCGCATCGGCCACGACATTGGCCTTTCCGGGGTGGTATAGGATAGTATGGTCATAATCCTTTAACAGCTCCAACCATCGCCGCTGCCGCATGTTTAACTCTTTCTCGGTGAACAAGTACTTTAGGCTCTTGTGATCGGTATATACCTCACAATGCTCACCATAAAGATAGTGCCTCCATAGCTTTCGCGCGAAAATGACCGCCGCAAACTCAAGATCATGTATCGGGTAGTTCTTCTCATAGCTCTTCAATTGGCGCGAAGCATATGCAATGACTCGCCCATTTTGCATAAGAACACACCCGAGACCATTGTAGAAAGCATCACTATACACCACGAAACTTTCTCCCAGCGTTGGCAACGCAAGTACCGGGGTAGACGTCAACTTCTCTTTTAACTTTTGGAAGCTTTAGTCGCAACCGTCACTCTATACAAATCTCACTCCTTTGTGTGTAAGGTGTGTAAGAGGAGTAGTCAACTTTGCAAACCCCTCCACAAAACGTCGATAGTAGCCCGCCAATCCGAGGAAACTGCAGACTTCCGCCATACTTGTCGGACGAGGCCAATCTCGAATCGCCTCAATTTTCTTTGGATCCACCGAGACTCCGCTCCCAAATATCACATGGCCTAAGAAGGTTACCTCTGAAAGCCAGAATTCACACTTCTTCAGTTTAGCGTAAAGCTTCCCATTCCGAAGTATCTGCAACACGGTTCTTAGATGTTCCTCGTGCTCTTCTTCACTTCGCGAATACACCAATACGTCGTCTATGAATAGCACGACGCACTTGTCCAACAACGGTCGAAAAAATCGATTCATTAGGTCCATAAATGCTGCCGGGGCATTTGTAAGCCCAAACGGCATCACCGTAAACTCATAATGGCCATACCGCGTACGGTACGCCGTTTTATGCACATCCTTCGGCCGGATCTTCAGCTGGTGATATCCCGACTGAAGGTCTATCTTCGAATATACCCACGACCCTTGCAACTGATCAAACAGGTCGTCTATTCTCGGTAACGGGTATTTGTTCTTAACCGTCACTTTATTCAACTCGCGATAATCAACGCAAAGTCGAAGTGTGCCGTCTTTCTAATTCACAAACAGCACCGAAGTTCCCCATGGTGACACGCTCAGCCTCACAAAGCCTTTGTCGAGCAAGTCCTGTAACTGGGCCTTTAACTCCTTAAGCTCCGCCGGTGCCATAAATGACGAACTCAATCTTCTGATCCGGTGGCAATCCCGATAACTCCGCCGAAACACATCCGGAAACTCACATACTACTCGGATATTTCCTAGTTCCGGATGCTCCCTTTGAACATCCACGATGGTCTCCAAATAGGCCTTACGTCCACCTTTAATCATCTTCCTCGCCCTCGCCGTCGACACGGTCGCCGCGAAGCGCGAGCTTTTGCACGCTTGATACACCAACTCCTCATGACCAGGCTCACGAAAAGTGATCACCTTACTGTCACAGTCAATGCTGGCGTAATACTTGGAGAGCCAATTAACTCCTAAGATAACATCAAATCCCCACATCTGCTTTAGCACTAGCAAATCCGCCGGCATGATCCAATCGCCGATTTGAACCGGACAAGCTAGGCATTCTTCGTGAACTCTAAACGAGTGTTTTGGTGAGTTAACCCACCAATAATCATAATTAAGCACTATTTTCATGCCATGAGTCTTAGCAAACGATGCACTAAATAACGAATGTGATGCACCCGTATCAAATAATGCTCTTGCTCTAATGCCATTAATCAGAATAATACCGGCCACGACGTCGTCGGGTACGGTAGGCTGCTCCTCTACCTGAGTGGCAAAAACCCGTCCACTCGGTGCATGTGATCCCTCTAGCTGACGCGGTGACCACGCGCACCCAGCCGACATAGCAGGTGGCAGTCCTGCAAGCTGTCGTGTAGAATACTGAGCCGAAGCAGCTGACGGGGCAGGTGACGCGCCGCCCGGGCAATCCCAACTCATGTGCCCTGCTTAGCCGCATCGGAAACACCTCCCATCACACTAAGAACAATCACTCGGCTTGTGATTTCCGCCGTAGATCACGCACGGGAAGGAAGTCATCTGACTCCTTGACCGGCCTCTACTTCCCCGCCAGTGCGGTCTTGGGTACCGAGGGGGTCGCTTAGAACTCGACTGCCCCGCGGAACCACCAGCCGGTCGCTTCTTGGACTTCTCCTTGTCCTTTTCAAACGCCTTGCATTCCTCGTATGCAATGGCGTTGCCGCGCTCTACCCATAGCGCGCGATCCAACACGTCCTCATAGGTCTTCAACCGGAGCACATGAATAGTCTTGAATATCTCTGGCCTCAACCCACGCTCGAAGACCTCCGCTAGGTCCCGGTCTCCATGAACCAAGCCCAGAACGCAATCAACCATGTACGAGAACTCCCTTTCGTACTCCCGCACCGATCAGTTTCCTTGCCTCAACTTGCGAAAGTCCTCCTTGATCTTCCACTTGTCGCTTTTTGGAAAATACTCCATTAACAGGATCTCCCGGAACGTCTCCCAAGACATAGTAGCCGGATCCAAAGACCGACCATTCTTCACTCGTGTCCACCACGATCTAGCTGGCCCCTCTAAACAGTGAGTCGCCAAACGAACCTTGTCATTCTCGAGGGTGTAGATATNTGTCCACCATAACCGAGCCGGCCCCTCTAAACAGTGAGCTCCCAGGTGTACTTTATCCTTCTCGAGGGTATAGATATCCTCAAACAAGGCCTCCATCGCTGAAAGCCACGCCTCCATTAACCAAGGGTCCTTCACATCATCCTGCAACGTCGGAGGGTTGAACCGCTTAAAGGCCGTCAACATCGCCAACGACCGCTTCTGCTCGGCCTCAAGTACCTCCGGGATAGGAGCCGAAGAGCCCGAAGCCATCGGAGGAATAGCCGTCATCGGTGCCGCCGCCACCGAAGTGGGTGCTACAGGTGCGGGCGGGTCCTGAGATACAGGTGCAGCCGCCGCTGCCTGTCGAGCCACCAACTCATGGAGCAGTCCTAACTGCTCTCCTTGCTGTCGCATAGCCCCGACCAAAGCTACTACTTGGGCCCACAACTCTCGGACTTCATCAGATCGAATCTTCTTGGGCACTTCATCAGGTATGCCGGAGCGGACCTACACGTATAACGTCTCGGTGACATTAGCCCCTGAAACGAAACGGACGTGTTATTACTCGACACGCGTAACTCTTACACGTTCCAAACAACTACCCAATTAGGCGAAACAAACAAATGTACTCATTTTCAACTCTCGGCGTCATGTAGTCGGCCGCCGACATAACACATCAAGAAGAAAACAAACGAATACTTGAATCCATCTCTAACTCCTTTTAGAGAAGTATTAACAACAACCCAATCAATTAGCTTCCACACATCCAAGTCCACGTTAAACGTGTCCTAAATTCCTATGGTCTCCAATCCTAAGGTCCCTAAGTCCATCCTAGACTTTTGCTTTCACTCGCTCTGATACCACCGTATCTGTCACGCCCCGAGGCCACCAATTTTGTCGGTTCGGGCACGCGAACAGACGCCGAACGGACAGCACCTCCCCTGTCCGCCCAAGGCTCTAACAACATGTATGATGCAAGCAATTCAATCCATAATGAATGCAATTATACAAGGTTTGCTCGAGGGCAAACAACAACTATTTCACAGGTGAAAGCATCGAAACTAACTAAACATTCAACATACAAGTCATTTGATTTCCTTTGAATCAAACACAAGTAAACTATTACATTTACATTCATTTTATCCAATCATTTACATCCCATAGACATTCATCCCAAAACATGTTATTTATATCTTTTTACATCTCTAGTTCAACATACCAAAGTTGAATATACATAAGAAATGCCTATAAGGCTCCGAAGGCCGCTATCTACGGCACTATACCCTTGCCTTGATCCTCCGCCGCCCCGCTCGCGCACGGATCTACAGGGTTAGTGGTAACGAGAACCAGAATGAAGTTCCCAGTGGGTTTGGCCGCCGACCGCGCCGACTTTCCCACTAGGTCTATTTCAGGCATATGTATTTGAAGGATAATAGATATCGAACAAGCTAATGCAATGCTAATACAATGCCTGCAAAATAACCGTCAACAGATAGATAGATATCGAATACATGATAATTATGCATGCATGTTTATGTCTCATTCTCTTGGCCTTTACCCAATCATCCTAGGGTACTCTTGGTTTACCCCAAACTCACAATCTCACATATCCCATCTACCGGGATTAGCACTTGGCAATGCTACTCGAGGGATCCATCCCGTCTACCGGGGAAGGCACATAGCACAATCACCCGAGGGATCTACGCCGGGGTTCTCTCCCCGTGGTGTCTACACTCCGGAGTACACTGCTTGAGGAGGAGCTACCTCTCTCAAGCCGGAACCAATGTGTGAGTACGATCCAATCCTCAATTTGAGGAAATTTGCCAAACCTGTCTCAATGCCACAATACCTCGACGTCATGATAGGTTATTATCATATCACATTTCCACTATACCTGAGCCACAATGGTCCTGATGCCACAATAAGCTAAACCTTGTTTAGTCATTTACATTCTCAGTGCCAATCTGGTCACTAATGCCAATGTCACCTTTGTTTACTATTGTCATAGTCCGTTCTCGTATTCACATACACATAGGGTTTCTCACATTCTTTGTTCACATGGTTCATTGTCAATTCATATGTTCTCTATACATATAATTGAATCTCAACCAACATACATCACTACCCTATATGCATGAATGCTACATCAATATGCTCAAAGAAGGTAACATAGACATAGAGAGAAATCCGGTGTTTCCAGACAGCACCCCCCACCTGTGGTATGCTAGGATGCCGCGGTCCTATTTCCGTGATTTTTAGACGCTTACGCCGCGAGCTGCGGCGATCTGTACCAATTTAGTTTCTTTTCTCAATTTCTCCGCAAACGCTCGTCATATCGCCGAACCGAGCACACCAACGCGTTCGTTGACCTACCAATTAGGTTAGAATGAGATCAAACCCAAGCTTTGACCTCAAAATCCAAAAACTCTAACTTTAGGTCCCTCAACAATGTCATCTTCCCCACACAAGTCCTTACATATGAGAAACATGGGGGAAATCCTCTAATCATCTTCTAAAAGCATGCTAGAAGGAAAACAAACCCAAACCTAGCTTAAAATCAAGAAATCTCACCTTTGGTTCAAGCTTTTCCTTGTTCACTTGCACTCTTGCAAGCTACACCATCAACTTCTTCTTCTTCTCCACCTAAGTCCTCTAAATCCCTCCTTGGTCCAAGCCTTAGAGAGAAGGAGAGGGAGAGGAGAGGTTTTTAGAGAGAGAGAGGGAAAGGTTTTAGGATTAGGGTTGAGATATGAGAGCCCCAACCCAAGCCCTCACCTCTATAGACCCCACTCATGACACATTAGCACCTTAGCCCCTCAACTTTCCATTTTTGCAACAGCCCAAACTGGGCAGTTTTCGCATACGGGGACCGGTCTTTCCCCACAGGGACCGGTCCCCGAGAGCTCACCTCTCAGGACGTGGCCAAATTCTTCACATTTTTGGCTGACTGCGCACTGGGGAACCGGTCTCTCCTTCAGGGACCGGTTTCCGTAGGTCCCAATTCCAGGACTTAACCATTTTTTCAACTTTTCGCCTACGGGGACCGAGCTCTCCCCGCAGGGACCGGTTCCCGTAGGGGGCATTTCTAGGACTTAGCCGATTTTCCAGCTTTCTGGACAGGCTACGCATATGGGGACCGGTCTCTCCCCGGAGGGACTGGTCCCCGAGACCCAAAATCTGGGACTTAGCCAGATTTTGCAATTTCACTCTCTCGGGTCCCTTTACACTATATAAGGGTTCCAATGCACTTTGACCCATACCAACTCGTTCCACTCCGCGTTCCGCACATTTCGACGGAACTCGGAACATTTTACGGGGAAGTGATACGTTACACTACTACTGCTGTAGTTGCTATCGCTGTTTTGCTGCTGTCACTGCCCTTGCCTGCAGTTGCTATGTCGCTGTCACTACTCTCACTACTACTGCTGCCAGCTAGCAGGGATACAGGGAGAAGGAAAGAAGGGGAGAAAAGAGAAGAGGAAAAAGAAGAGAAAAAAAAGAAGTGAAGGAGGTTAAAAATTTTAGGTGAAGTGAACAAGAAATGCAAATGTTTAATTAGAGGTTAGGTTCGCATATTGTGCCCTAGGCACAAAAATCCTCGCCTGCTCCAACAGGAATTAAACACAAACTTCACGATGGTTCGTTGCATCCATTTTATGTTGAAATGATTCCAACTTATCCCAACACTCTACATAAGTGTCATCCAGCTACTAAGACTATAGTCATTTTGACAGTTAAATTTTTAGAACACCATATTATGGGCATCTGAAAATATTATGAAACATAGCTTCAGTTGGTTTTTTACTTCTCTTAGTTGACCGTGCCAAAACGGTTGCATTTCGTGCCAAAATGGCTTGAACTTAATCCAGCACTTTTAAGAAGTGTCAACCAACATCTCACATTGTAACCTTGCTCATTTTTAAAGATCTAGTACATCACAAAATATATGGTACATAGATGTATATATAATGTTAGATTTTGAGTACAATAAAAATGTGGAGGATAAAGAAAATCAAAACACAACTTGATTTAGAACTCAAAATCCAATCTTGAAAATGTGCAAAATATGATCCCTTAAATATTTAAGATTAAAAGAGAGAAAAAAAAAAAGAGATTTGATCTTCACTTTTGCGCAAGTAGATCTACACCACAATGTGATGATCATGGAATTTGATTCTCTTCAAATTGTACACATATCAGGTGTCAACAGATGTCCACACAAGGTTGATGATATAATCAAAGTCCTCACCAGGGTGCAAGCTCTTTTGCAAAGAATGTCTTTCTACTAATGGATCTTTACTTAAAGAGAGAACAAAGGAAAGGAGGAGAGGGGTGGTGGCTAGGTTTTACTAAAAAAATCTATGTACCGTATAAAGAGGAATATAATTCCTTTTATAACAGATAATAACCATTAAGGATAAAAACAATAATACGGTTTGTGTTTATCTTATTCTTAGTCGATTCGATAGATTAAATCCCAATTTAATTCTACTTGAACTCAATGCTGATTTGATCAAATCAATTAATAATAAAATATTTGCATATGTCCCCTCATAACTCACTAACTGGTCCTCTCTTGCAACATTTGTACTTTAATACCACTAATTTATAATAATTACAAAGCAGGTCAATTATCAATGTATTGAAAATTAGGTCCTCCGGCGATTCAAAATTACGATCTAACTATTCGATTAGTCACAACCTCTTATGTATATGACCTCATAGATCCTATTCTAATTGGTAGTAAGGTATATGGTGATCATCATCAATAATATTATTGAAAATCCGTTCAGTGGGTCCAAACAGTTCCAACTCAATCCAATAAAAATTATCAATCATCCGAATAACTTTCCTGGGTCCCACAATCCACCAATAAGACCTAACAGTATGTAGTAGCATTCCAATAGAATTGAATATTGAATCTCTAGGCATAGTTAACTTGTAATATAGTCCTTCTATCGCGAGTCTCGACTAGATAGAGCTTATGAAATAGCTCGTCAAATCCTATCGTCTATTCTATGTCAAATTTATTCGAATCGAGTTTCTAATATGGGAAACTCTTTCCATTATTTACTCCACTCTAGTCAAGATCTTCTAAAGTTAGTCTTATAAATCAAATAGGACTAACACCCTTATGATCTATCAAGGAAGATAGATTCTATATAGGTGCACACCTTATTCTTATAATGAACCGACTACAACTAACATGTAGCGCAAGGACCCAAATGGTTAAAGACCAAATGTATGTACATCCAAACTATAGTAACATCATTGTGAATAGCCGATGCATCACAAATCAAAGGACCACTCACATTATTGCAATATCAAATAAGTTACTGTCAAGTGAGTAGACAACTATGTATAACGACCCAGCCCACTAGCAATAATAACTCGTTGGGCCCAACCACCGGCCCAAAATGCTTAAGCCTATTTATTATTACTAGTGTCTAAGTCTCTTATATACCCAATCTATTCCTATCCGATGTGGTGACGTCCTCGTTAGTCTAATCACACACACAGTCCAAGATCACCAGGCGATGTGAGACTTGTCTCGCTAGCCTTGTCATCCAGACCCTGACATAGCCGGTCACCTTGTCATACAGACTCCGGCATAATCTATCACCTTGTCTTTCAGACCCTGGCTCAACCGAGACTCACCACAAATTTTCGGCTTGTGATTGGCTCTGATACCAAATGTAATGACCCAGCCCACTAGCAATAATAACTCGTTGGGCCCAACCACCGGCCCAAAATACTTAAGTCCAGTTATTATTACTAGTGTCTAAATCTCTTATATACCTAATCACATTCCCATTCCTATCCGATGTGGAATTATTGGGGTGTGACGTCCTCGTCAGCCCTAAACGCACAGCCCAAGATCATCATTCCGACCCTGACTAAGCCAAAACTCATCTCACACTTTCGGGTGGTGAACTATCTCTGATACCAAATGTAACGACCTGACCTGCTAACAATAATAACTCGTTGGGCCCAATCCACCGGCCCAAAATACTTAAGCCCAGTTATTATTACTGTTTAGACCTTGATGTCCTCGTCGGGTCCAAACAGTAATAATAACCGGGCTTAAGCATTTTAGGCGGTGTTTTGGACCCAACGAGTTATTATTGTTAGTAGGTCCAGTCGTTACATTTGGTATCAGAGCCAGTTCACCACCCGAAAGTGTGAGATGAGTTTTGGCTTAGTCAGGGTCAGAATGATGATCTTCGGTTGTGCATTTAGGGCTGACGAGAACGTCAGGGCCTTAATGGGGGCAGTCTGTCACATCCTAATAATTCCATATCGGATAGGAATGGGGATGTGATTGGGTATATAAGAGACTTAGACACTAGTAATAATAACTGGGCTTAAGCATTTTGGACTGGTGGTTGGGCCCAACGAGTTATTATTGCTACTGGGCTGGGTCGTTACAGATGGTAACAGAGCGTGAAACAACTTCAAGTACATTTACAAGCTTTCTAACTGAACCACTAGTTAGGTTGACCCATAGGAAGACCTAAGGCATGAAGACACGCGAGCATGGGGTATTCGAGATTTAATCTCGAGGTTATCGAGCTAGGAGGCTCGAAGGTTGATTTGTGTTTATTATCTCGTGTTTCTTGTATTGAAGGATATGACATATACTCGTTTTGGTGTTAGGAGTGGGGGCAGTGAGTGGACTAGCTCTGATACCAAATGTAACGACCCGGCCCACTAGCAATAATAACTCGTTGAGCACAACCACCGGCCAAAAATGCTTAAGTCCAGTTATTATCACTAGTGTCTAAGTCTCTTATATACCCAATCACATCCTCATTCCTATCCGATGTAGGTTTATTGGGGTGTGACAGACTCCCCCCGTTAAGGCCCTGACATCCTCGTCAGTCTAATCACACACACAGTCCAAGATCACCAGACGATGTAAGACTCGTCTCGCTAGCCTTGTCATCCAGACCCTGGCATAGCCGATCACCTTGTCATACAAACTCCGGCATAGCCTATCACCTCGTCTTTCCGACCCTGACTAAGTCAAAACTCATTTCACACTTTCGGGTGGTGAACTGGCTTTGATACCAAATGTAACGACCTGACCTGCTAACAATAATAACTCGTTGGGCCCAAACACCGGCATTTTTTGGACGAGACGAGGGAAAAAATGTACTAACCCAAAATCTACGGACCAAGACCCACCGGGATCAACACCATCCTATAACCTGCGGACAAAACAGTTCCGCGACCAGGATTATCCGATCCCAAATCTGAGATAATAACTTACCACTCAGAAACACTAGGTCCACCCAACCTTGGTCCACATAGTAGTAACCGACTCAACTACGTCGAAAGTTCACGTAAAAAAGTCACGGGACAACACCACAAGTCTGGAGTATCTTTTCATAGGTTGAAACGACACATTTCGACTAGCCAGCAACGTCAATTAGCTCACCTCGAGCGAAGGTGCATTGCTGTCCTAAAACCTGAGTCAATAACACTCACCTCGGATACCACAGTCTCCCACTAATCAAAACACAAACTGTTGAAGTCAAATCCCCATCAGCGGAAAGCCACTTGTGGCATTTTGACAGTCTTAGGTCCAAGACCTCACCTTCCGCCTGGCCAAAAGGTCCAAGGTTGACAATACTAATTGAGCTGGACAATTACCAGAGTTTGGATGACAAGGCTAGCGAGACGAGTCTCACATCGCCTGGTGATCTTGGGCTGTGTGTGATTGGACTGACGAGGACGTCAGGGCCTTAACGGGGGGAGTCTGTCACACCCCAATAACCCACATTGGATAGGAATGGCGATGTGATTGGATATATAAGAGACTTAGACACTAGTAATAATAACTGAGCTTAAGCATTTTGGACCGATGGTTGGGCCTAACAAGTTATTATTGCTAGTGGGCTAGGTCGTTATATTTGGTATCAGAGCCAATCACTAGCCGAAAATGTGTGGCGAGTCTCGGCTGAGCCAGAGTCTGAAAGATAAGGTGATAGGCTATGCCAGAGTCTGTATGACAAGGTGACTGACTATATTAGGGTCTGGATAACAAAGCTAGCGAGACGAGTCTCACATCGCCTGGTAATCTTAGGTTGTGTGTGTGATTGGACTGACGAGGACGTCAAGGCCTTAACGGGGGGAGTCTGTCACACCCCAATAATCCCACATCAAATAGGAATGGGGATGTGATTCAATAATCCGACATTGGATAGGAATATGACTTAAACACTAGTAATAATAACTGGGCTTAAGCATTTTGGGCTGGTGGTTGGGCCCAATGAGTTATTATTGCTAGTGGGCTGGGTCGTTACATTTGGTATCAGAGCCAATCCACCAGCCGAAAGTGCGAGATGAGTCTTGATTTAGCCAAGGTCGGAATGACAGACTAGGCCAGGGTCGGTAATTGACAGGCCAAGTGAGGGTCGGAATCACAAAGGCTAGCGAGACAAGTCTCACAACGCTTGATGATCCTGGGCTGTGTGTGTATTTAGGGCTGATGATGACGTCAGGGTCTAAACGGGGGGAGTTTGTGACACCCCAATAGTCCCACATCGGATGGAAATGGGGTTGTCATTGGGTTTATAAGAAGACTCTACCATAGTAATAATAATTGGGCTTAAGAATTTTGGGCCGGTGGTTGGGCCCAACGAGTTATTATTGCTAGTGGGCTGGATCGTTGACCGGTCCAAAATGTTTAAACCCAGTTATTATTATTAGTGTCTAAGTCTCTTATATACCCAATCACATCCCCTTTCATATCCGATATGGGATTATTGGGGTGTGACACTATGTGACTTCCTAAGTTGGTTACGCTCGGTAACTTTGTTCTTTGACAACCATCTGCACATTTGCTCTAGTGTTCATACACTGTTGATTCGAGACTCGTCTACTCTAAAAGGAAAACAACATGTGCATCAATCTCACTAGATCAATTACCATCCCAATGATGATCCATCGATTGAGAGCATTTAGGAATTAACCACCAATGATATATATCTCAAATTCTCAACTCTTGAAAATATGTGTTATCATCTTATTAATTTCTTGGACGATTTGATAACACATATACAACATGAATGAAAATAAAAAGCCAAATCCATTCATATTAATATAAAAGATCAAATATATATTTATATCCTAAAAATAATATATGTGTCGGCCTATTTGGCTATTAAGGTAAACATCTAAAATATAGAACCTTGCTCATTTGTAAAGATCCAGTACATCACATATATAATATATAATACATAGATGTATATGTAGGTGCACTATGTGTAGGTAATAATTTATTCTCAGTATATAAATATAAGGATTAGACTAAATTACAGAAAAACTCCTGTCAAAATTCGATTTTTCACTTTTCGCCCCTGTCATTTGAAAACCTACACTTTGTCCCCTTGTAAAATAAAAAATGTTTACTTCACCCCCTACCGTTAGTGATCCGTTAGGGTTCCGCTATAAAATATTTTTTATGCCAAAAATACCCTCCGCCTCTACTGTGCTTCGCCCTCATCGCCTCGCCGCCTCGCCTTCCTTCACTGCCTCGCCCTCGCCCACGTCTCCGTCCGCCCCCACAAACACCCTCTCGGCCTCCTCCGCCCCCTCGCCTTCGCCCTCGTTGCCTTTGCCCATCTTTCCATCACCCCCACCTCGATTTCCTCCCTACTGTCACCAAAATGGAGGGGCGACGAGGGTGTAGGAGGAGAAGGGGAGCAGGTTGAGAAGAAAATAGAGAGGAACCGCGGCCGATCGATGTGCGAACCATGGCCAACCGAGGCGGCGGATGAGCAAGATGAGGGAGGAGACAAAAATGGTGAGGGGCAAAATGGTCATTTTGTCATCACATTTCACACTATACCCCCTGTGAACATTTTTTATTTTACAAGGGGGCAAAGTGTAGGTTTTTTAAATAATAGGGAGGAAAAGTAAAAAATCGAGTTTTGACAGGAGGATTTTATGCAATTCAGCCTATGGATTAAAGCAAAACTCTTTTAAAAGTTTGGGGCCCGCCACTAGCATTAAACTCAGGGCGCGTTTGGTTCGCATTATGTAGCATTACAGGTTATTTTAAAGATTTCTGAATCAGATTACTATTGATACTGTATTACTACGTTTGGTTTAATAAAATAATATAATGCTGGATTACAGTGTATATAGAATTATTGTGTTTGGTTGATTTTATAAAATTAGTAATATTGACAATAAAGTGTAGTCTATTCCAAAATTGTCCTTAGTTATATTTGGTAAATTTTTTTACTATTGATAAATAATAATTTTTTTACTAAATTTTATTTAAAATAATAAAAAAATTGAATTTAAATTTTATTTTAAATTTTAAATCTGAACAAAAATATAAATTTTAATATTTAATTTAAAATATAAATACGAAATTTATAAATATAAAATTTGAAATTTCAAATATAAATAAAAATTTAAAATTTAAAATTTGAAATTTAAAATATAAATTTGTAGTTTAAAATTTAAAATTTGATAATTTAAAGAATATTTTAAATTAAAATTTTAAAAATAACGTATTGACAGAGTTTATATTAGGGGATTAAAGGGTAAACTTATAATTTTACATAATATACAAAATAACTAGCCATCAGTAATATGAGATACCCATCCCCCACCAATATTTTTGAGTAATTCTATACTATTTGTAATGTTTTACAGACTGGATGAACCAAATATAGTAATCTTGACAGATTATCTATAATCCTTGTGGGATAACCCGAACCAAATGCGCCCTAAAAATTTTGAGGACTCAAATAAATTCGGACTGAAAGTTTGGGAGAATAGTGATGAAATTTTAGCCATTGAAGATCCAATTTGAATTTTTTTAGCTTTCTTGGCCGACAGTGTCTTGCTTAGTTTGGTATTGAAATTTATCTGACGCTATTAGATAACAAATATAATATTTTTTTATTGTACTTTCTTACCGTACGCAATACAATCTTTTCATAATATCAAACAAAGTCTTAATCACATTACTCCGTTAAGAGACCGTATGTACCGAAGTCAGCTTCCAGAACTTCGTGCATTCCCACTTTAACTCCCGGGTAGGAAAAACCAACAGCTGCCGTCGTCAAACTCCAACGATTGTGAGCTTTTTCTTGTTGAACGCACCTCCTCTGACAAAACATGCATTACCAACCAATTATATTTTTCTCATTTTCAACCTTAAAAATTTTTTTTTTTTCTTTTGAAGGTTTTCGATGTTAAAACCTACTCGATCATATACTTTCTTAATACACCCATACATAAGCCCTTGAAGAGCTACATCTTTGAGAAACATATAATTAAGCCAAAATGAAACCAATCCATTTTTTCCTTCCGCTCTTTCTCTCTCTCTATCAACTTCTCTCCCGCTGCAAAGCCGACGCCGTTGAATTCGCAGCATGCAATCTGTCCCAGTACCGCTGCGGCGACAATACCTACAACATCATGTTCCCTTTCCGGCTGCCCGGGTCCATGCCGGACTACTGCGGAAGCGAGGGGTTCGACCTCACGTGTGTCGCGAACGAAACGCTGATGATCAACATCAGCAACGAATCCTACCAAGTGAAGAGCATCGATTACGCGACCAGCGTGCACACGGTGGTCGACCCCGATCTCGTCTCCGGCAATCAGCCCTGCCCGCAACGCCTCACCAACATGACCCTCGACTTCTCTCTCTTCACCTACGCCGCGTTCGATCTCAACCTCACCTTCTTCTCAAACTGCTCCTCGGCCTTCACCTTCCCCTGGCTCATCCCGGCCAACTGCACGGAGTTCGGTCGCAACTATTACTACTACAGCGTGAACGAGACGCCGCTTATAGTTGAGTTGCAGCAAAGCTGCAGCTCGGTCGGGGTGTTCGCGATAAATCAGACGGCCGCATCGGATTTCTTGGACGGGGGGAGGACGAATATCAGGGATGCGCTGCAGGCCGGGTTCGGGGCGAATTGGACGTTAGGGACCGAGTGGTGCGGCAGCTGCCAGAGCTCCGGCGGGACGTGCGGGAGACTTCCCGGCAACTCCAGCGCACCTAACTGCTTCTGTCCCAACGGAACGGTCCCGTCCGGCAACGAATGTAAGCAGCAGGGCCACGGTACGAAAACTGTTACCTCCTTTTGCTTGACTTTGCAATTTTGACTTTGCATCTGGTACAATGAAATTTGAACACCTCACATGCAGTTGATAGATTTTTTTTTTTTACTTTCTTTAGAGATAGGTAGCACGTTATCCGCTTCGTTTATTTTATTTGAAAATAAACTTAGTTAGAAATATGAATCAACTAGGATTCGAACTTCAAAACTCGGATACCAATCGCCAAATCTTTTGTCACTTGATTTAGGGACGGTCAGTAGTTAATAGATCTTTTTAAAGAGCTATTCTCCTGGACACTACTTTAATCATGTCTATTAATTTACTGCTCTACTTTAATCATGTCTATTAATTTACTACTGTGTTATGATTTAGTAAGGCAAAGCCGGTGACGTACAGGTTATTTGTTCCCCGGAACCGGTTAATCGGCACCCCTATTGAGGACCTTTTGGTCCAATTTTCTAAGGGCAATTTTGGACTTTTGCCATTTATGAGATCTAGTCTAGCATTAGTCTAGGGCTCTTGCCCTTATTCGGCTACGGCTTGTGAAAATTTCCAATGACCCCTTCAACTATAGGCAACTAAGAAAGAGCACCCTTCAACTTTCAAATTCTTTTGGAACGAGGCCTTACTTTTAATAATTTTAAGAAAAATGAATTAGAATAATTGACAATCAATGGAGTTATTACATTTAATAAAATTTTAACTAATATAACAAGAATAATTCAATTCTAAAAAATCAAACTAATAGAGCTAATAGCGCCATCGAGATTCAAATTAGATCCAAATTTAAAATTTAATTTTGATTAGTATTTTTGAACTTTAATGCTGTTTCAATATTGAATTAATAATTTGAATTTTATTTTCAAACATAGAAACTTTTTATTTAAATAAAAAATGAAAGTTGGGTTTATAAGTACATTGTCAATTAAACTCGAATTTAAAATAGATTTAATATTTTTGAACTTTTATTGAATTAACAATTTGAATTTGAAATTTCTTACACATTTAAAACTTTATTTATACTATAATAAATATAAAGTTTAAAACTGAAGTTATATTTTAATTTCTGGGTTAGTTACTTACAAAAGTAGCGACTATCTAATTTGGCAAGTGACAAAATTAAATAAAGAGACAAAGTATTGAAAACTATTAATTTGGTATTTGGTGGGCATGTATTTTTTAACATTATCCGTATAATTGATTTTAATTGGTAACAAGTTGAGTAGGTTATTAATGTTTAAAAGTCAATCATATCCTTAAAAAATAAACAGTTATATTTAAATGAGCCGGTGTATTAAAGCTTTTTTTAAAAAAAAATTAAAGTATATATTGAGAAGCTTCAAATGAGAACTTTTTTTTAGCCTCCTCGTAAATGTCAATGGTACGTACCGTACATTTGCTCTCGAAACATGTCTCACAAATCTCTAATTAATTTAATATATTATGGCATTAATCACTGTGAACTCACCGTTCGGCAAATTAATCAACTTTTTACTTTAAATTTAAAAGGAAAAAAAATGGTATAGTGCCATATTTTCTCTTCAATGTATTGTGACTTTATTTGATCTAATAGAAAATAGTTCAGAAATATACACAGCAATTCATAAGTGTTATTCATTAATTACAGCCTTGTTAAAATTTGAATTCAGATTGACCTTTGATCTATAGTGACATATAGGACTCGCGCTTCGCGGCAAATAAATAATATTTTAGTAAATTAATATATATAATTTTAAAAATTTTAAAATTCATAATTTAAATATAAAATTTAAAATCTAAAATTTAGAAACTAAAATTTAAAATTTAAAACAGTAAAAGTTTAAAATTTAGTTTTAGTAATTAAGGTAAAATATAAAATTTTAAATTTTAAATTTTAAATTTTTAATTTTAAATTTTAATATTTTAAATATTAAATTATAAATTGAATTTAAAAAATTCAAATATTAAATTTCAAATGTTGAAATTTCAATTTCAAATGTTAAAATTTAAATTTTAAGTTCCGATATTTTATATTTTAAATTTAAATTGAATTTTAAATAATAAAAAATTTTAAATTTTAAATATGTCACGCCCCGGATTCCTCGTTCCCCGGGCACGCTAACAGACCCGCCGTATACATAGGAATTTCTCCTGTATACGAAGCGAAGCTGAACAAGAACCTAAAACCAATCACACTACAAATAGTAGTATAGAGCTGCTAGAAAGAAATAAAACATATATAAATAAACACAGAATTTCACTATACATACATAACATCCAGGTGTACAAAACGCTCGCTCCAGCGAGATACAACATAAGTATGTATAAGAACTCAAAACTACCACTACATGTAGCTGGTATACTCTAGATCAGCAGCAACTGGGAAGGGATCTAACTCGCGACTCCTTTTCCGCGGTCTAAATCAGCAACGGCAGCAGTCGAAGAAGAAGGCTTTGCAAAAGATTTCAATAATTGGGCGTGAGAACTACTGTAAAAAGAAGTAGTCCTCAGTGGGTACTGCTACCGACCTCAACGGCTCACCCACTAAGTTTACAGATGTATGCTTAAATGATAGTAAGAAAACTGAAAACAATCTACAGCTACATATCACTATACTATCATGGTTCGACACTACTCTCTGTAGAATAAAACAAGCTCAGACCCAAACTCACTAGGGACTGTAAACATACCCATCCCAGGGACTGTGAGCACACCCGTCCCGCCTGTCGAAGCTATACGGCTACCTCCATACTAAACAGTTCATGGAGAGTAAGTCCAACTAGGACACAACGACACCAACGCGAACGCACAAAGCTCGACTCCGGAATGGCACTCGTGGGCGCTACCCAACCGAGTATGCAAGCGTGTCTTTGTCGAGCTCAATCAGGCTCTCACAGGCTAAAGTCAAGTAAACAGGGTCTAACAGATCTAACAACTAAACTCACGTGCCCTCGGCACAATCTGATGCCAAAACAGCAATCTGGGTCCACCGTCAACCCCGATGGCACCTGACAGTCCGAAACAGTCTAGACACTGCTGTAAAAATAAGCTCGGCATCTCAGCACAAGCGTAAATACATTCTAAACTATCCGGAATATTCACCACTCTCAAAACTGTGGTGACACCAACAACCCACGGCCCCTAGAGCTAAATCTGGTAGTTTAAGCATATGACGGTGTAAAATCAGCAGTTTTCTCCTAAGTCAAAACTAAGTCCAACATATATATTTAATCAATATTTCAAGCTCCCAATTCAGATTCTACTAAGCATGCAAATCATAAATTTGAGCTAATTACATTAATCAAACCGATAACGATACATGTCGACAATATTACTTAGATGAAAAATTCGCCGAATTCGGTAAGCATCACAATTAACCCACCTCTTGCGTAACTCCACGGCAATAAGAAGGTCACAAAAGCATTGGTAATCTCTGTTGTAATCACCACAGGACTAGCAGTAAACCTCCTCAAAGATCTGAACATCAAAACCCAACAAATTGCATTATAACCCAAAAATTCAGTACTTAAGCTTAACTTCCCTCAATATCAATGTCAACTTCACCTTCTAATACTCAAATCTGGTGAAGTAAGGTTCCAAATCCAAGGGAGAGTGATAGCACACAAGGCCCAGGTAGCAATTTCAGCTCCCTCCAAAGATTGCATCAAGAAAGTCCAGAAAAACTCACAATCAGGTCTAAACCACCAGCAGCAAAGAGAACACGAAATTGACCAAGATAACCTCAATCAAATTCTATCAAATTGGGCTCCACGGATTCCACTTGAAGTCTAAAATCCAACAAACCAAGTTTCACCGCAATCCGACCTTCCTACATCGCACACGAGTCGAAACACCGAAGGTTGCTGCTGGAAATCTGTAGAATCAGTTCTCCTCAAGCTTGGATTGTGGACTTTGGAGTAAATTGGAAAGTTTAGAAGGGTTGAAATGCAAATTATGGGTTCTCTATGAAGAAGGGAGGAAAAGAGCTCACCAGGGACGTACTCCCTCTATTTATAGGGTGATAGGATGATCCAATAAACCCTAGGAACAAAAGCTGTTAAACTGCTCACTCTGCAGGAACGGCCACTTTCGGGCGCCCAGAACCCCTTTCTGGGCGTCCGAAACATCCAGGCTGCTCAAATGCTCCCCTTAGGTTCCTCTGCCGGCGGTCTGCTGCCCCCATATCCGGCTCCGGCGGACCTCACCTACCACCAGCCACGTGTCAGCACAAACGATACTCACGATGTGAACTTTTGGACCCACTTCCGGGCGCCCAAAACCAGGATCCGAATTGGCTTCTAGTTCTGCCTAGTTCTGCACTCAAGTTCTGGGCGCCCCAAACCTATTCTGGGCGCCCGAATCAGGCAAAACTCCAGTTTTTGCTTATTTGAGTGCGCCGAGTCCATTTCTGCATCCATTTCGTGCAAAAACTACTCGGACTCAGTTCGACACTCTCTAGATGTGTCGACCAGTCACTAGTACTGTAGCCAATCCTATTCAGACCTCTAAAACACTACATCATTTAATTTTAAATTTAGATAGAGAGAGAGTGAGAGAGGGGGGGAGGGTATAAAATTTAAAATCTAATATTTAAAACCTAAAATTTTAAAATTTAAATTGTAAAATTTTAAATTTTAGTTTTAGTAATTAAAATAAAATATAATCCAAACCCTGGATCGAAAGCTCCAATCCCCTACCTCCAATGGCAACGCGTCGCGTCCTCTCCTCCCTTCTTCTCTCCTCTGCCCGCATATCGTCGGCGCCCGGCCGTGCCGCGACTNAGGTCTTGATGAAACCCAACCTGAAAATCTCTTTGTGTAAATGAAAAAAACTAAATATCAAGCAACTTGTGCAAATTTGGTTTTAGAACTGGGTTTTTTTGAAGAGCTAAGTTTGTTTTTTGACGGCTCAAAACTTGTGTAATGCAGTTCATATATATGATTCATCATGTAATTTTTTTTAAAAAAATACTTATTGTTTATTTTGCGGTAAATTTTTTCTTGGAAAGGAAAATTCAGATATAACCTACATAGGATTTTTTAATGTACAGAACAAATGACAAATTAGAATAATAACAAATTAGATTTTAAATAAAATATAGTATTTTAAGTCATTCTTTGATTACGATCAGATAAACAAACTAATAAATAAAAATTAATTTACATGCAAAAATTGTTTTCTAAGACTGCATTTGGTTTGGCTATAAATAAGAACTGCTTAGTTTAGAGACACATATAAATTCGGGTATAAACAGAAACTAGAACAATTTTACGTTTGGATGAAAATTGAATTATTCCTAGAAATAAGGTAAATAGTGTTTGAATAGTCAAATTGGAACAAATTGACATCAAAATATTACTTAAAATTAATTTAATAAATTAATAAACTTATTAGCTATAAATATTGTATAAGATAATAAAAATATATTAATTAATTAATTAATTATAAAAAATTTAACATTTTAACTAGTTAGTAAATTATTTTAGCTAGATAACTAGTAAAAAAATTAATTAGATTAATAGAAATATTAATAGTTGATTAATATAAATATTAGTTATGGATAAATATATTAAATTATTAATAATTAATTATAAATAATAAATTAATTAATTATTTTATTATTTAAGCAATAAATAATAATTTAAATATATTAATTAGATTAATTAATAATTTAATATCATAATTAAAATTTGATTTAAACTTTAATTAACCTTGTGCTCCTGAGAACAAGCTTGTTTCAGGAAAAAGGATGGAACAGCAGCTCTAGTCTTATATCAGCTTATTTCAAGAACCTGAGAACTACTGTTCTCGGATACAAAACACAGCATTTGGGAACAAAAGGGGGAACCAGGATTTATTCCCCCTTGTTCCCAAACCCAACACTGCCTAAATGTATACCTGTGGAACAGGTGTATATATAGATAATATAATTTCCAAAAGTACCTCTGTTTATTACAACTTTAAAGGGGTAAATGTGTAATTTCTATTTTAGCAAGGATATGCATGCAAAAGTTCCATTTTATTTGGGTGATTGCTACTTGTACATCCCAAAAAGGGTGTTTTACTTACACCTTATCTAGGATGCTATCTCTAGGCATATTGGTCTTTTATTTTAGTGGTGCTGCCTCTACGGCCTTTTAGGCTGTGATCTCTAAGGGCCAACTTGTAAAAACTTTTCTTATCATTTTTTAAAATTACTAAAAATAAAAAATATCGGATTAATCAGCTCTATTTGCCATAGGATTGCGGGTTGTAAAGAGTATAGTCGTCTATAGCTGTAGATGAAGTATTTCTTATTTTATTTTGGGTTAATTGCACATTTGGTCCTCAAACTATTAGGATGGTAATACTTTGGTCTTTAAATTTTAATTTGTTGCAATTTTTCTACTCAAACTTTCTTTAATTGATTAAATACCGATATATCGCTAACATACATGTGATATAGTAGTATTATAACTGATGATCCACCAACTAAAGATGCTACATCACTTTTACATCAATGAAACGTTAAAATTTGGCTAACTAAATTGGAGTGTGAGACTTGATTAATATAATAATTTTAAAAATTCGAACTAGAAATTATAACAAATTAAAGTTTGAGGACCAAAGTGCCACCTTTGATCGTTCGATTATTGATATTGAAAAATTATAAAATTTGATTTCTAGATAGTTTAAATAGTCTAGATAATATTCAATAGTGTCGATCGTCGATTTAGAGACTTATCATCAAAAACACCTAGGAGGAAAGGCACAGGAACTTGGAAAAAGGTCATGGGAACTTGGAAAAAGACCTAGGAGGAAAAGCAACCAACCAACCCTCATTTCCATTGTTTGGAAAAGAAGAGATGAGTTGGAGTTTTTATGATTTATTTTGGGAGTTTTTCCAAATGAGGTTTTTGGAGATAATAACTTGGATAGAACTCCTCCTTTAGGATTTCTTGTAAGTCTCAAGAGTTTAAGAAGCATCTTCAAAAGGGTTTTCAAGTTTAGATAGAAAAATTACCAAAATGGATTTGATCTTTGTCTAAAGTATTTTATTTCTATACATGCTATCTAGAGTAAAAGTAGGCTATGTGGATCGTAAGCACTAACCAACTATCCTACAAGCGCGTGTTGGTAGGAAAGGCACACTCATCGCACATAAGGGCTCAACAACAACGCTCACTGGTTTCGACCTAACTCAACTCACCTGGACGTTGGGTCTATTGTTGAGCCTCTTACTGTTAGGTCTTTTGTAGACCACACCTCTACTCAACTTATTAGGCTCACCCAACTTAACTTATTAGTCTCCTGGGCTTATTGTCATAGGACAGAAAGTTGGACCTATTTTAGCCCACTAGTAAATAGCCAACAATCCCCTCCCCCTTCCAACACCTGCATCGTTAATGCAGCATGTGAGAATCAAACCCGCGTCACTGGCTCTGATACTACATGTAGATCGTACGCACATGTAGATCGTACGCACTAACTAACTATCCCAAAAGCTCGAGTTGATAGGTAGGGCGCATCCATCGCACTTAAGGGCTCAACCATAAGGCTCACGGGCTTTGACCTGACTCAACCCACCCGAACATTGGGTCTATTGTTGGGCCTCTTGCTGTTAGGTTTCTTGTGGACCACACCTCCACTCAACTTATTAGTCTTCTGGGGCTATTGACATGGGGCAGGAAGTTGGACCTATTTTAGCCTACTAATAAATAGCCAATAGGCAAAAACTTGATAAGCTGCATGAGAAAAGCTTTGAAAAAATCATGAGGACATATGGGAATATAATCTAGCATGGAGGGTCTCTTATATTTTTGCCATGTCATTTTTGTAGCACACTCCATGAATAAGTAGAATCCTAAGATTAAACATAGTAGAAAACCTATAGTGATAAATATGGTTATTCATAGGCAAACTATGAGAACTCGATGTAGAGAACAAATAAACATGTGAATAAACTCAGTGGATAGCCTTAGTGATAATTAGAATTTGTAGATCTTGGCGCCTCGCGGATGTATACTATATATGGATTGATGAGCTTTTTTCAAAATCTCGTAGTAGATTTTGTTGTCCATGAGCACACACCACTGATATTAAAATCAAAGAGTGCCCCCTAAGTCCACACTAAACTCATTGATTTACCTACTCCCAATATCGCGGTGCACCTTTTGGAGCTCTGGGTCTAGGATTATTTTTTCTTTATTCTCTTCAACAAGGTCAGCTGAATCACTAAAGTCATGAGTGTTGGGGGCGGGGAGGAGGGCGCCCAGAGTTACAACTTTCAAGTCCAATTGCCACATCTCCATAAGCAACTGCAGCTAAACCATGATCATCATCATGAAGTTATTCACAGATTTCCTGTTGAGTGTATTAGCCACCATATTAGCTTTTTCCTGATGATACAAGACGGTTATGTCATAATCTTTTAATAGCTCTAACCATCTCCATTGTCTCAGATTAAACTCTTTCTGATTGAATAAGTATTTCAAGTTTTTGTGATACATATAAACCTCACAACATTCTCCATGCAAGTAGTATCTCCACAACTTAAGTATGAAGACTACTGTCACTAGCTCCAAGTCATAGGTGTAATAAGTTTGCTCATAATTATTCAACTAATGGGGGGCACAAGCAATGACCTGCCTATGTTGCATCAACATGCACCTAAGACCATGTCATGACGCGTCACTGTACACCATGAAGTCCTCCTTCATAACTATCAAGGCAAGGATTGGAGTTGGGGTCTACTTATCCTTCAATTCTTTGAAGCTTTGATCAAAATCCTCACTCCAAAAGAGTTTGGTCCCCTTATGGTAAGGCACTTCAGTGGACCGAAATCTTAAAAAATTCCTCCACGAGCCACCGAAAATACTCTACAAGCTTGAGAAAACTATGTACCTTGGTTACATTCGTCGGTGGGGCCAATTCTTTATTTCCTCAACTTTCTTCGAGTTGACAGATACTCTATTTTCAAAAATCACATAATCCATAAAGGTGACCTTACGATTCCAAAAGTCACACCTCTTCAACTTGGATTATTCTCCTAAAGAACTTGTACCACTATTCGAAGATACTCTTCATGTTCTTCATCACTTTAGGAGTAGATCAGGATATCATCAATAAACACTATGACAAATTGGTCCAGCAAGGACTTTAATACATTGTTCATTAAATCCATGAGCATTGTGGAGGCACTAGTGAGCTCAAACGACATTACTGTTGATTCATAGTGTCCATATTGTGTTTGAAACATAGTCTTATGCATATCCTCCAGCTTAACCTTTAGTTAGACATAATCAGATTGCAAGTCGATCTTCGAATATACCCGAGACCCTTGAAGTTGATCAAATAGGTCATCAATATGGGGTAATTATTTATTCTTGATAGTAACTTTATTTAGCTCATGGTAGTCCACACACAACTGTAGCGAACCATCCTTTTTCCTCACATACAGCACCAAGACTTCCTCAGGCAATATACATAGTTTGATGAAGCCTTTGTAGTAAATCTTGTAACTGAGCTTTCAACTCTTTTAACTCAGATGGTGCCATCCGATATGAAGCCTTTGAAATTAGAGTGTTCTCAGAAATAAGATCTATCGCAAACTCGATTTCTCGTCCGATGGCATCCCAAGTAATTTTGTCCGAAAAACATTCAGGTACTCTTGGATTATAGGGATGTCCTTGAGTGCAGAAATTCCTTTTCGATCTTTCACCATTGTCGCTAAGTAGGCAATACAGCCACAATTAATCAACTTCTTTGCGCGTGACATAGATATCATAATAGCAAAGAGTGAGATTTTACACCCTCAATACACAAGCTTCTATTGTCCCGATTTTTGAAATGTTACCACTCAACTCTCACAATCAATTGTCCTACCATACTTTGAGAGTTAGTCTATTCCCAAAACTAGATCAAATCCCTTCATTCGATTCAATACCAGTAGATTCGCCGGTGTAATCCAATCACCTATTCTCACGGGGCAGGCGAGAGATATCTCCATGATACAAAAAGTAAGCTCGGGCACCTGTACCTATCTAATATGTACGGTCTCTACTATACTCATCCCATATATAATAGCAAATGATAGACTAATAAATGAATGTGATGCTCTTGTATCAAATAATGGTTGACATCTTATTTCACTAAGTAATATAATACCTGTCACGACGTCCTCTGTAGCAGTAGGTTTCTCCACCCAAGTCATGAACAAATGGCTGCTCAGTGCCTATCATGAACTCCCTAACTGACGCGACGTCGATGTGTGTCTCGCATATATTATCACACGTAGGATACTCGCAAACTGTCTTGGAGAAAGAAGCAAGGATGCAACCGATGGGGCCCGGCCATCATCCTGTGGGCAATCATACCGCATGAAACCCGGCTACCTGCATTTTGAAGCATTTGCCCTCTCGCTGTCCACACTGATGCCGTTTATGAGAGCCACTGCAAATGACATACCTCACTAACGATTGAGTAGTGGATAACTCCAGGACTCAAGATTGCAAATGCGAATGCTTCGGTTGTCACTTAAAGCTTGATTGACCACCTGAACTACCTGACGGTCACTTTTTCTCCTTTTCTTTGTCGTAAGATTTGTGCTCTTCTCACGCAATGGCATTGCTTTCTTTGTCGTAAGATTTACAACCTGCTCTAATACCGACTGCTGTAAATACGGTACCTATGTTGGGATTCTGCAATGAAAGCGTCAAATCAGATTTTTTTTACTATAAATCCGTCTTCTCAGCAAAAACTGATACAATCACAAAAGAGAAAAACAACCAAACAGAAAAATATATAGGTGAAATAAGATTCACTAATCAAGAGAAGATTACATCTGACTTCTCTTCTGCAGCAGAGTAGTTTCAGTCTAAGCCCTCATTCTGAATCTCCCACCCTTCTTTCATTTTTTATAAACGTAAAAGACTTCTCTCTTGTTTTCTCTTTATGCACCCATGCACAAGACGCACTCAATCATGGCCAACTCTCTCCCTGATACGGACACCACCAAAGAGCTTTCCACTTGGCCATATTTTCCCTTTGAAGCTTCAACCGTACAACTTTAGGCTTCAACTCCTTAATGTTTTATATATTATGCTCAATCAAAGATGTACCGAAATCTAATATAATTAGGAATCCTACTCTAATTAATATTTAAATCTTAATTAATTTATCTCCAATAGATTTAAATATTAATCCTAATTCAGCTAGAAATCAACTACAAATCTAACCAAATCCTAATAATCTCCACCTTGATTTGATTTATAGTCTTCAGGAGCTGCTTCACCTTGAGCTTGTCTCCTCCGCTCGCTGTCGCCGCATTCGCCACTCCACTTTGAGCAACTACACCTCTGCGAACTTTTGAAACCCAAACTGATTTTTCTCATATTTTGACTATGCTACCGTTCAGAACATATATGTTCCCGTGCATGTTCGCCTCGCACATGACGCGATCTCGTTTTCAGACCCTCGTAGCTCCACCTGAAGTAGAAAAATCGCAACTTTTCAAGTTAATTCAATGTGCCTAATGAGATCAAATTTCAGCTCAAATCAGGAATGTTCTGCACATCGATCTGTCAGTGTCCTCACGACCCCATCGTGTGTTTAGATCTCCACTATGCCAACTCCCACAACTTTGCATGTCGTTCCATTTCCTATCAGAGCCTTTCCAATATTAATCGCCTTATAGGTATCAAAAGACTCCTTCTCCAGTCAGACCTGAAAGGAGCATGTTGAGTGGATCACCCACACATCATCCAAAATTTCAGCACCTGCGGTCCCTGCATAAAGCACATCGTAATCGATCACCTTCGATCCTACCGCCTATGATATCCCTGATGTCTCCTCATCCTGGTTCACAACAATTTTCCTCTTCTGCCACTTCAACTCCTTTAGATCATTCTAAAGTTTCTGACAGTTGCACTTTATGTGTCCTTTCTTGTGATAGTAGAAACACTCTACTTCAAATAGTGGCTTATTCTATCTATCTCTCGTCGCCAATATTTTTGTCTCCTACTTTGCTTTTACCACCAAAGCTGTATCCCGGCTCTACATACTGGACTCCTAAGTCATCTTCTGCATCTCATTCGAGTGAAGCACCGTCATGACCATTTTAATGCTTATGGTTTCCTTGCCATAAAGCAAAGTGGTCACCAGATGCTCATATGCCGCCGGTAGTGAAGATAGTAGAATTAGTGCCTTGTCTTCTTCATCTAAATTCACTCCGCTACTGGTCAACTAGGCCACGACTTTACTGAACTCATTTAGATGTTAGGCTTGCCGCTTGCTGTATCCGCAGCGTGAGCAGTCACTGCTTTAGATACAACCTAGTCGTCAAGGACTTGGTCATGTACAAATCTTTTGATTTCTTCCATAATTTTGTTAGCATCAACTGACTGACTATATTGTAAAGAACCTCATCTGTAAATAATAGATGAAGCGCACTCAGCGCATTCCGCTCCATCTTTTTCAATACCGTATCCATGACCTTCGTCGGCTTTGCTTTTTTTTTTTTTCTGTTTATTGTCTCGTCCAACTCTCATTGTAGGAGGATCGCCTCGTACTTTAATCTGCCAAAAGCCAAAATTGTTCTTTCCATCGAACTTCTCGATTTTGTTTGAATTTTGTGACCATCTTTGTCGGTCTCTCCTAAGAATTGGTAACCTTAAGGTTTGATACCAATTGTTGGGAATCCGGTATTTGCGTTGATACTAGATTTTGAGGAATTCGCAACCTGCTCTAATACCGACTACTATTAAATTTGATGCCGGTTATTGGGATTCTGCAATGGAAGAGTCAAATCGGATTTTTACTATAAATCTGCCTCGCAAGTAAAAGCCGATACAATCATAAAAGAGAGAAGACAACCACAGAAAAATCTACATGTGAAATAAGATTTATTAATCAGAAAAATAATTACACCTGACTCCTCTTCTACAGTAGAATAGCTTCAACCCAAGCCTTCTTTCTTAAACTCTCACCGTTATCTCGTGTTTTATAAACTTAAAAGACTTCTCTCTCTTTTTCTCTCTATGCACCCATGCATAAGGTGAACGCAACCATGGCCAACTCTCTCCCTAGTACAAACACCACCAAAGAACTTTCCACTTGACCGTACTTTCCTTTTGAAGCTTCGGCCATACACTCTTAGGCTTCAACTTCTTAATGCTATATATACTATGCTCAATGTCACGCCCCGGGGTCCCTTTTTGATTTAAAGACTGATGCGGAAGTGCTCAATTTTTTTTTTTTTTTTGAAAACCTTGACTCCAGAGTGTGTCAGATCCGCAACAAATTTAGAGAATTCACTGTTCATACGGACAGAGTCTCCCCTATATTTGCATGGCGTCGCACAAGCACAAAATACAACCACATATATATGAACATTCACATACATTACCACATCACATTTATCATTCATTCCATCACAGATAATTATAAATTCACCTCTATTAGTTTAAAATGTTTCCTACCCAGAAACTTATGTTGAAATACTAAGAATCACGAAAAACTACGAGAAAACCTTTTTAAAACTGTTTCCCACACGAAAACTTTTTCTTTTAAAACACGCTATCACGAGGGGTATAAAACTATTTTCACAATTTTACGTGAAAACCACAATTATTTTATTTGACTTCACAAAACCATATATATACTCAACTAAAATAAAATCAACTGAACCATAAAAACGTCTAAGTCAATTCTTAAAAAGACAGGTTTGAAGAGTTTAACCAAAACGGCGGGCCGATAGCTCTATCGCTCGCTAAGATGCGCACCTCACGTACCGTCCCGATTCGGACCTGCGACGTCACCTGAAAGGGGGTGGGGGGTGAGAACATGTACACATGTCTCCTCTCCCAGTAGGTACCGCAAGCCGACGAAGACAAGGAATACTCACCAGTCAAGAAGGATAAACAAAAGTACAGATAATGATAATAAAGTAGCAATGATAAACAAAAAAATGAGATATATATATGAATCACTACTGCTACTGTATGCATGCATCAACCGGACGACAAGTCCAAAAGTAACCCAATCAGAAACCTGCCATATTGGTCCGCACACCTCAGGCCCGTGCCACAACTGCTCTAACCTGTATATGACCTCAGCATAAGCTCTTAGGTCGGAAAGCTATATGACCCCAGCATAAACTCTTGGGTCTGAAAGCATATAACTCCAGTATAAGCTCTTGGGCTTACGGGCTTGCATTCCTAATCACTTTTTCAAAAAAGAACACCCCCTTGCGGTGGATCAAACCACAGGTGTTCGTGAAATGTGTACGAGCAGTGGCGATCGATACTGATATGCTCAATAGCCAACCGTCGGCAACTAGTCGACAATCCTACCCATCAGTGTATATCGACCGTATAGGTCATCGAGTAGTCCAACCGACCAAGTAGGTCATAAATCCAGATGTAATGAACCGACCGAATAGGTCAGAGTACGAGATACAAGAACCAACTGTCTAGGTCACCGATCTCACATGGAATCATAAACCTGCTCTACTCCTACTCATGATGCTGCATGTAAACAACCAAGTAGAACGTAAGAGGGATAACGAAGGTGCTAGGCTCAACATAATACATATGAAGGATAATAATAGGAAAAAGGTTAAGAAGATGTCATCGAAAGTGCACCACTGTACCAACTTTGAGTCGAAGTACCCACTTGTCCGTATGTAGCACTGGTCTCCCGACTGTGGAAGAATATCAACCGGACCTACGAAGGGTCCATCGGTTTAGAATCCAACCCACGAATGAGAACCACTAACTCACAATCCCCACTTGTAAAGCCACAGGAATCAGTTTTCCAAAATCGATTACCGTAACTCGCCGGAAGTACCGAAAATCGCACCGGGACTCTGCCAGGACCCACGAACTGTCCCGGAACTCATCGACTTGTGCCACGAGTCACCCGCTGCCACTAAACATAGTAATTTGTGTAATCTGGTAGCAAATACATATCCTCACATCGAAACAATTATCGTCGGATAATCGTTCCGATCTGGGTTCCTGGAAATGTCAATTTCGACACCAAAACCCACCGTCGCTCACCTATCGTTTTCGAACCCTCAAAACGACACGGGTGACCAGCCAACAAGGCTCAGCGACAACATGATCTACCGTGAGGCACCGTCGGAAGAATTTCGAACCGAAATCGTGTTCCGTCGATGAATTCCGCTGAAAAACGCACCGAAAATCGACATTCGATTTTCGAAAAGGCCTAGGGCCTTGGACAACTAGTCCAGAGGTCACCCGATGCCCGCACACACCTCCCACAATGGCCACAAAACGTAAATTTGCAAATAAGTCCCTGTGACTACTTAAAATCACATCGTTTTATGTGATTTTCGGGGTTTTATGGCCCGACAGTGCAAACCGAGGACTTTCTAGACTGGCCAAGACACCCGCTGACAGGTCTTGATGTGCCGGAGGCCGTGCTTATGATCCGAAGCACAACCGTCCATTGTGGAAGGCGTAGGAGTGACTCGAAGTTCAGCGAACCCTACTCATTGAAGCTAAAACGCTTCTAATTTGCTCATCCGACACTCGTTGACCCCAAATGAGGAAAGCACTGTGATCAGCACTGACCGACGAACACCGTGCTCACCTCCGGAGGCATCGGAATAGCCCTGGGTCGCCGAAACAGTGATCCGAACCCGATANGTGAGCACTGTAATCAGCACTGACCGACGATCACCGTGCTCACCTCCAGAGGCATCGGAATAGCCCTGGGTCGCCAAAACAGTGATCCGAACCCGATATAGTGCCTAGAAAAGCTGAAATTAATCTTATTGGGCTAAGGGGAGCTACGGCACGGCCGGCGGGGGCCAGGTTGCGGGCGCCCCGGCGGCAGGCGGGTACGGACGACGAAGGGAGGCCGGGGCCCGCGTCAGCCGGCGACGGAAGGCGGCAGCAGTAGCGGGCAATGATGCGCTAGCCACACAAACCAGTGTAGAGTGCGGGCCCAGTCCAGCCGACAGGGAGCTCCGGCGGCGGGGCTCCGGCGGCGGACGAGTGCGGCTGACCAGGGAGGGCCGGCGCTCATGCCTGCCAGCAACGAAAGGTGGTGACGGCGGCGCTGGGGCGTCCCGAGCCCCCACGTGCTCGTCTCGGGCTTAGTTGCCCGCAGCGGCAATAGCAGCGGCCGAGGAGCTACGGGGCAACGACAGTGGTTCAATGGAGGCCGGAGCACCCTGAAGCCGCACGAGTTTAGCTCGGGTTCAGGGCTCATGATGACCCAGGAGGCGGTCGGGGAACCTCAGGGCGGAGGCTAGGGGTCGTAGGAGGTCGGAGAGAGACTGAGGGGTCGGCCTCGTGCGGCGGCGACACAGGGGAGAGTCTATCGAGCTACCTCGGCCTAGACCAACCCGGCCGGCCGCAAATCTGTAGTAGCCGCAACGGAGAGTTCGGAGGTCACCGAGGATCCGAGGTACTGCCAGAGAGGGGCCCGAGGGAAAGGGGTGCACCCTACAAGCCTTCGGCAAAGATGACGGCCACAAATGGCAATATAGGGGAGAAGGAGAAGCATTGGCGGCTTCCGGCAGCCGGAGGCACGCGCCGGCGGTCGGAGTGCGCGCCGCAAGGGCAGGTGAGGGTGGTAAGGCGGCTGTAGAAGTCTCAGCTGAGGGTATTGCAAATAAGTCCACCAATGATCAAAGTTTTCAACTGAGTGCTTTATAGCGCTAGCAAATCGCGCGGAGATACCTCCATATTCGAAATCATGCAAAACGGTACATTAAATGAAGGACTTTTTGCAAAATTACCGTTTCGCCACTAATGACCCGTCCTCGATCAACGTGCGATATCAGGAGATCCGTCTATCAGATTTGCGAACGGATTGCACCAATACGATCAGCACGACAAGGACCTCAAATCACGATTTTGTTTCACCTGGTTTGGTCGCAAATTCACGACGAAACCCATCCTCTCACCAATAGGTAAAACCCACATACAAATACATAGAATACATTTATCTCCAGTTTTCTCGAAAACCATGCGTGAGATCTGAAATTTGTTAGCACCAATGGTTCTAGAATAATCAGACCATTGAAAGGAGCTATTGGATTTCCGATACGCGCTAGTAGCCATCTCCACTAATTGGCCTCTCCAGAAAACTGGAGTTACTATTCACTTTTAGTGATTAGTAAAGGTCACATAACTTCTCCATCCTAATTCGTTTTCTCCTGAAACTTGACGAGTGCTTATATAATTAAATTACACACAAAAACATCATCAACAGAGAGTTTAGCTACATTGCCAAATCTTTGTCCTTACACTCAACCAAAGATGTACCCCAGTCTAGTATAATTAAGAATCGCGCTCGAATTAATATTTAAATCTTAATTAATTTATCTCCAAATATATTTAAATATTAACCTAATTCAACTAGAAATCAACTACAAGTCTAACCAAATCCTAACAAAATGCCTAGTCTAAAACATCGGTGAAGGTTTCAGGCTTGAAAGGGTGAATGACTTTGAAAATTTCTGGCCAAAGCTCGCACTCAAAGTACTCGCCCTTATCCTTATCATCTCGAACTACATATGGGATAAAACTTGTAATGTGAGAGAGTTCCTTTTCATACTCTTGCAACGTGCGGTTTCCTTGCCTCAATTTTTGAAAATCCACGTGAAGCTTCTTTTTCACACTATCGAGGAAATATGTATTGAATTAACCCACAAAATTCCTCGCAAGATAGAAGAGGGAGACTAAAGGACCGATTCTATTTGACCCCCTCCCACTATACACTTGCTGACTTCTCCAAGCAATGTGCGACTACATATGTCTTATCTCGCTCCAAGGAAATCTTCAATAAATTTCTCCATGGAGTCGACCCATGTCTCCTCGACCCATGGGTCCATAATCTCTCCATCAAAAGTAGGTGGATTAAACTTCTTGAAGGTAGCGAGATTCATAAGCGCGCTTTCCCTCTCCGTCTCTATTTCCATTTAGTCGGGGGTCAATGTGCCCAAACCATAAGAAAAGTACCTCTCCATCTCTATTTCCATATAGTCGAGGGTCGATGTGCCCGAACCCATCAGAAAAGTACCTGTCGCAGCTCCCAATTGTGCACGATGCGCCATTACTAGTACAGCTGCCATATTCACTAATATTACATTTGGGGCATTGATCAGGAGCATGGCTACTCTTAGCCCACACAAGCTACGGCCGCTTATTGCGCTACTATCTCTTGGAGCCTTCTTATCTGCTCCTCCTAGCATTGTGTTGTCTCAACTTGCGCTACTATCTCAGGGACCTAGGTTAGCACTTTCGGCCTAAACCTCGTCAGAGGTCGCCCACGGGTGCTATCACTTCTTGAAACACAACGACAATCTTGGTCAATTCCACAACCCTCAAGGTCAATACAAGAAAATATTCAATAACAAAAACTAATAGATGTAAGTTAAACAAAGATATTTATTTCTAGGCATCATGTTCTAATATTATGTTAGAGGTATATCAACTATTTGACTCAATTGATTCAACTTCCGCCACATTTCATCAGTCACCATCTCTCACGAGCTTAGGTCCTTATGGTTATCAATCCCAGGGCTTCCTAGGTCCACCTAGACCATTTTTTACGCTTTGATACCACCTTAGTTTGTCACGCCTCCAGCCTTCAATGGAATCATCACTGGGCCGCACACAGACTCACCGAACAGACAGAGTATTCTCTATCACCCCAAGGCTTCACAACCTATATATACGTCACATTCCAATCATTCTATGTATATTTAGTATAGCTATTCATTCTAAGTAGGCTAAATTACATAAAATCCCCCTGTCAAAATCCGATTTTTCACTTTCCCTCGTGTCATTTAAAAATCTACACTTTGCCCCCTTGTAAAATAAAAAATGTTCACAGGGGATACGGTGTGTAAAATGACCATTTTGCCCCTCACCATTTTCGTTTCCTCCATCACCTTCCTCAACCGCCGCCTCGTTCGGCCGCGATTCACACCTCGATCGGCCACGATTTCTCTCCATTTTCTTCTCCACCTGCTCCCCTTCTCCTCCTGCACCCTCGCCGCCCCTCGATTTCAGCGATAGTAGGGAGGAAATCGAGGTGGGCGTTGATGGAGAGGTAGGCAAAGGCAACGAGGGCGAAGGCGAGGCGGCGGAGGAGGGAGAAGGTGATGTGGGTGAGGGCGAGGCAGTGGAGGAGGGCAAGGCGGCGAGGTGGCGGCGAGGCGGCGAGTCGGAAGGAGGCGAAGCAACAGAGAAAAGGGCGGAGGGGTATTTTCGGCATAAAAAAATATTTTATAACGGAACCCTAACGGCAGGGGGTGAAGTGCACATTTTTCATTTTATAGGGGGGCAAAGTGTAGGTTTTTAAATGACGGGGGGAAAGTAAAAAATCGGGTTTTGATAAGAGGAATTTCTATAATTTAGCCTTCTAAGTAACATGTGCCTTATATATGCATATTTAATAATTAAACTATCGAATTAACATGCATCAACTCTATATAGTTTTACTCTCTATTCATGTAAAGTTACCAATTCACATCGGTAAAGCACAATCCACCTAGGGTGGTTACCTGTAATTGCTTGTAGACACTTGTAATTAGGACCTTGTAGTCGAATAGCTCCTTGCCGAGCCAATCCATCAAAATCTCCCTAAATATTGGCCCGATCCTTCAAATTGGCCATTGAGACCTTATCGTTCCTCAAAAGTATGTTGTCCCACGTGTTCCTCTTCAATTAGAGTTTTTAAGAGTTAAACAAATTTTAAACCCTCAAAACATAAAAATCCAAATTTTATTTGGGATTTTTTTGAAATCTCAACAAAACCCTATTTTAATGGCAAATATCTATAATTTGTTGTTTAGATTTGTATAGAGTTTATTAAAAACTCATTTCAAAGGATTAAATCCAAAATCTTAACTAAAAACCTAAGAAAAATTAGACTTTCATGCCCGCAGCCTCAACCCCTAAAACAACCATAAAAACTTAAAACCCTAAACAAAAAAAAAAAATCCTAAAATCCGTAAAAACCTTTGAGCCTAAAAAGCCTAAAATTCTAAAACCTTAAAACCCTAAAACTGTATACCGTAAACCCTACAATCCTAAACTCTAAGCCCTCAAATGAACAAATTTTTAAATAGAGTTAATTATTGAGGGTAATTTCAATAGTTTGATGGAATTAAAAGGTTTTTTTTTTTTTTTTTGAGAGATAGGTAGCACGCTACCCGCTTCGTTTATTTCATTTAGAAATAAACTTAGCTGAAAATGTGAATCAACTAGGATTCCAACTTGGGTCTCGAGTACCAACCACCAAGCCCTTTGCCACTTGCTCTAGGGACGGTCGGTTAAAAGGGTTTTTTTTTATATCAATAATTTGTTAGGGATATCTACGTAGTTAGGAGAAGATAGAAGGGTACTCGAAAAATTAACCTAAAATTTCTTTCCTCTAATATATCAAATTCTATCTAATTAATATTTTAAAAATGAAAAAGAAAACAATAACTAGGATGCGATATTTTTGAAGGTGCAGATAAGTAAGCCTGTTTTTAGCATTAAATGAGCACTTTTAACTTGCCGTAAACAAAATTTGCTAATAATTTTAATTCTCCAAAACCAACACAATTGATTCGTCCAAAGTGATGGGGAAGCCAGCTAATGATTATTTTCAACCTAAAACTAAGCTAGGGGAACATAAATACACCTTTGAGCTGCAAATCGTAAAATTTTAGAACTTTCAAATACTCCAGGTAAATAAGCGAGAGTTCGATCGTGGGATGCACATAAACTCTCTGACATTTCTACTCTATCCCAAACTTCACAGTTCACACCATGCCATCCACAACCTCCCGACCACATTCTCTCCTCCTCCTCCTTGTCCTCTATTTCCTTTCCATGCTTACCATTACCTTCTCCTCAACCGATGATCCTTCTTCCGTAGTCGGTAGCTCACGATCCGACATGCGCGGCGAGGTCAACATCTCCTATCCGTTCTGGTGTTCCGACGGTCCTTCGTCCTCCTCCGCCTACTGCAGCTATCCTGGATTCATGATTGTGTGCGAAGAAGACAAGCACCCTATCCTCCATGCCGATTCCGGCCGCTACTACAAGGTCGCCGATATCGATTACGCCGGCCGCACTATCAACCTCACCAACACTGACGTACTCACCGTGTTGGGAGAATACAAGATCAAATGGAAATAACCTAAAGTAGATTAATTCCAATCATACTACACCATAAAGAGAGCAATAATAAAGCAAATATAAACCAATCAAGAAATCAAACACAATTTACGTGGAAACCCTAGAAAGGGAAAAACCACGGGGCCACCTGCAAACAACTCTACTATACGAAATGGGATCAGTACAATTCCTCTCTAGTTACTACTAGAGACATGGATTAAAAGAATCAAAACTATTGCTCCAAATAAAGAGAAATATTAGAGAGATCTCACCACCAATGTTGCTTGTGAAACAACTCCCAAGAAAACCTCCCGGCTAGGTAATCGGGCTCCTTCGGCTTCCCCACAAACCCGGCTTCAAAAGCTTCTCTAACAAGCCTAACAATGGTGACCTCCAATAGCTTCTTCTTCTCTACCCATTTTTCTCCTCTTTTCTTTTGCAAGAGAAAACTAGAGAACTCCACTTCTCTCTATCTCTCCTTCTAAGCCCTAACCTCTTAAGTCATATGGATAAGTAGAGATAAATTTTGGCCCAACTATTTATCCCATGAGCCCAAATGGCTCCAACATAACTGTTACGACAAACGCACAAACGAAAACGAAATGACGAATACAAAATTCTCAAACCACAAGCAGAAATGAAAGAACACACAGATTTATGTGGAAAACCCTTTGCAGGGAAAAAATCACGGGCGAGGGAGGAGAGAACTTCACTATCGGAAACGAAAGGGAATACAATGTTCTTCAGATTACAACCAACCACGATCACACGCCTCTAGGGCGAAAACGAAGAGGAAAAATTCATAATGGGTTTCGGATCCGATCCGTACCCCCTGGCGAATGTCAAAAATTCATAACGGGCTCGAGCCTGACGGCCCGAGCCCTCCGCTACCCACCACAGACATTCATTTTTCCTTCACAATTTAATTTTCCAATTTGGTCGCACCGCGAAGTTGTCGGCGAGTCATAAACCCGAAATAGATTTTGAGTCATATCTAACAAATCTCCACCTTGACGAGAAATTCCCTTTAACATGAAACAGCAACCATAACTCTCCACCTTCTCCACAAAGCCCCTGAGGGCAGTACCAATCAGCAATTAATACTAATCAAGTCCAAGCAATGCTTGAACTTGAGAGGAATAAGAGGCTTCGTCAACATATCAGCAGGATTTTCTAAAGTGCTAATCTTTTTCACTCTAATGTCTCCTTGCGCAAGAACTTCACGAATAAAATGATACTTGATGTCAACGTGCTTCGTTCTTTCATGAAACATTTGATCCTCAGTGAGATAAATAGCACTCTGACTGTCGCAAAATACTATTAATTTCTGACTGTCTCCGCTTAATTCACCAAGTAAACCTCTTAACCAAATACCTTCCTTCACAGCCTCCGTGATCGCCATGTACTCAGCCTCCGTCGTTGATAGTGCAACAGTAGGCTGCAAACAAGCTTTCCAACTAATAGCGCATCCACCAAGTGCTAATAGCGCATCCACCAAGTGAGAAGACATAACCAGTAAGTGATCTTCTTTTATCAAGATCTCCAGTATAATCGGAATCTACGTACCCTATCAAACCTGCATCAGATCTACCGAACTCTAAACAGGCATTAGTAGTACCTCGCAAATACCTCAAAATCCATTTTACAGCTTGCCAGTGTTGCTTTCCCGGATTTGCCATGTACCTACTCACCACGCTTACAGCATGCACAATATCTGGTCTCGTGCAGACCATAGCATACATAATGCTACCGACTACGCTGGCATAGGGGACTCGTTCCATGTAAGCCTTCTTATCATCAGTTTTCGGAGCCAAAGCAGTTGAGAGTTTAAAATGTGTAGCGAAAGGCGTACTTACAGGCTTAACATCCTTCATACAAAAGCGTTCCAACACGCGCTGGATGTATCCCTTTTGAGTCAGCTGTAACTTCTTTACTTTTCTGTTCCGCTGTATATCCATACCAAGTATCTTCTTCGCTGCACCTAAATCTTTAACATCAAATTCAGACTTCAACTGATTTTTGAGGTCATTAACATCAGCCATATTCTTAGCAGCAATCAACATATCGTCCACATAAAGAAGCAAATAGATAAAAGAGCCATCAATTAATTTCTTTATGTAAACACAACTATCAAAATTACTTCTATTAAAATCATGGCTAATCATAAATGAATCAAACCTCTTGTACCATTGCCGTGAAGATTGCTTTAACCCATACAAAGATTTCTTCAATATGCAAACGTGGTCTTCTTTTCCTTCAACCATGAATCCTTCGGGCTGCTGCATATAAATCTCCTCCTCCAACTCGCTATGTAAGAAAGTCGTCTTCACGTCCAGTTGCTCAAGTTCTAAGTCATTCATGGCAACCAATCCAAGTAGGACTCTGATGGATGTATGCTTTATCACTGGTGAGAAAACATCGTTGAAGTCAACACCCGAAATTTGACTGTATCCTTTTGCAACCAAACGGGCCTTATATCTGATACTCTCAACTCCTGGTGTGCCTTCCTTTTTCTTGTATACCCATTTGCAACGAACTGCTTTCTTTTCCTTTGGAAGCTTCACTAGATCCCAAGTCTGATTCTTATGAAGAGATTCCATCTCTTCCTCCATAGCGAGCAACCACTTCGTAGATTCATTACATGAAACTGCCTCTGTATATGTGCATGGCTCATCAGACGCATCTGTCTCTTGAGCAGTCATAAATGCATAAGCCACCAAATTCGTTTCTTCATATCTCTAGGTGGTCTAATCTCCCTTCTCGGTCGATCTCTGGCTATCGAATATGTGTCTGTCTGTGGTGGCGCCTGTGGTTCTATAGGAGCAGAATCACCTGAAGTGGTACCTGGTGCTGGAGTGATTTGATTTTGAGAGTGAGTTTGAAACTCCACCTCAACAGTCTTCTTCAATCATTTGCATTTGCATCTGCACTTGTACCTGTATCACAAGAAACACGCGACTCCTCCTTTCGGCGAAGCATCGCAGTTTCGTTAAACTTGACATCTCTGCTAATAATAATTTTCTTATCTTCAGGACACCACAAACGAAAACCTTTAGTACCAGAAGCATAACCCAAAAATTTGCATTCTTTAGATCTAGGTTTAAATTTTCCTTGACTAACATGTGCATATACAGGACATCCAAAAATTTTTAAATCAGAATAACTAGGGGGGTGGCCAGACCATACCTCTTCTGGAGTTTTCAGATCAATGGAAGTCGACGGAGACCGCTTCACCAAATAGCAAGCTGTAGATGCAGCTTCTGCCCAAAACTCCTCGCCAAATCCTGCATTTGAGAGTAGACATCTTGTCTTCTCGCAATCAGCGTTCCTGTTCATTCCATTATCTGCCACTCTTTTCTGTGCGGTGGTGTAGGCAACTGTACGCTGTCTCTCGATTCCTTCATCTTTACAGAATTCAATTTGATTCTTCCCTGAACAAAACTCCCAAACCATTGTCAGTGCGAAGAGCTTAAATTTTGCTTTTACCTGTCTGCTTCTTAATCAAAGTCTTCTGCTTGAAAGGTTTGGAATACATCACCTTTTCTACAGACAAGAGAAATGTCATAACCTTCCTGGGAGTCATCGGGATGAAAGGTCACGATATATTCGTCGGCTCCCTGGCCATTTAGAAGGCACCGGTGCTGCCCCCAAGATCTGCAAATGAAGTATCAAGAGTTTCCTTTGGTTCTGGATGGAACTGCCTCGTAAACACTGACCTTTTCTGCTTTTCAAATACGCAAGTGTTCGCGAATTCCAGATTTCCTGATTTTGGCCACAAAGGAGTCCTCGCTTGCTCAGGACACCATCAAATCCTCTATGCTCATATGTCCCACGCCTCATTGATGCATAATTTTGATCTGAATCCGACATAGATGGAAGAGTGAAACCGCAGCTGTCCAACCTAGGTCATCAACTATCAAAAATAGAAAGGAATACAAATGTTCTTCAGATTTACAACCACACCCGATTCACCACGCCTCTAGGGCAAAAGAAGAGGAAAACCAATTCATAACGGGTTTCGGATCCGATCGCGTTACCGCCCTGAGCGAATGTCCAGTGGTGGGCTACGGGCTCGGGCTGACGGCCCGAGCCCCTCGAACCCACCACAGACATCTCATGTTTTTCCTTCACAAATTTATTTTCCAATCGGTTGTCGCCTGCGAATGCTGTCGGCGAGTGCGAAACCCGAAAATAGATTTTCGAGTCATATCTAAAAGTACCCAACAAATGGGTTCAACACAAATATGTGCAATTTTTTCACATAATCCCCTGATGAGGAAGGGACACCACAACACACTGGCCCTGACTTGAGCAGCTGCGCCAGAGTGCATCACAACCTCACGTTTACCAGCGACGTCGCCTCTTCGCTGAGTTACACCGGCGGAGACGTCAACCTCACCTTCTTCTTCAACTGCTCCGATGACGGCCCGTGGGGCAATTTTCCGCAGAACATGATTTCCTGCCTCGGCTACAATAGTGAAAGGATATCCTACGTCTTCCGTAGCACGTGCGAGGACGTAGTGGTGCCGTTGGTGCTGCTTGATTCCGTGATTAATCGCCTCTTGGATCTGACGTATCGTTTCAGCGATGTGCCGTATTTTGGGTTCCAGCTGACCTGGATTGCGGGCGGCTCCCAAAGAGTGCGAGGAATGCGAGGGCCGCGGCGGGCGCTGCGGCTTCAACCAGACGGGACGCGAGCCGGGGATTGTGGTGGTTGTTTGTTTTCATGCCTGTCTGCTCTTTCTTTCTCTCTGTTGTCTCGTTTGTAGCTATTTTCCTCCTAGGGCCGTCCGGAATCGGGAGTCATCTAACACCTAAAAAAAAAAAAAAAGTTGAACAAAAAAATTTAAAGAATTGTAGGGATGATCTATAGCATGAGACCGCTTTATCTGCGAATTCAAGGTTCACACAAAGAGTTGCACGGATAAAACGCTAGCTTAATTTGAATTGTTTTTAGAAGGTCTGATAAATTCATAAATCAGTAAACAACTTTTACATCACAAATTTAATCGAATGTATTACCTCGGATTTCAGGGTGAACTGAACCTAAACTGATCTAAATCAGTTTGAGAAAATTAAATTAAAACTGAACTAAACCACACACTATGAAAAATCTAAAGCAAACCAAATCAAAATTTTAGGTTTCGTTTCGATTTTTTTTTTTTCTATTTGAACAGTTGGATTCTTAAGACTCTCTAAATAATATATCATCCTAAAAATCATTTCGTTTTATTTTTCTTTATTTCTGCTATCGTAATTAACCATGCAAATTATTGCCATGCATGGTGCAGGTTATCAGAGTTCAAAGAAGAGTTGGAGAAGAGGTAATAGTGCTCGAAACTACCATCCTTTTAATTATTTTCTCCAATTAATTAAAAAGTGTTGTTTGATTCTGAAACATTTTTTCTTTGCTGCGCATAGAAAAGTCTTTATTTTTTAAAAAAAAATTTAATTGCAAGATTCTCACTCTCAATGATCGAAAATGCAATTTTCTTCTTCTCAACATTTACTTTGTTTTATCTCCAAATCAAGCTAATATATAGATTGATCACCACGCGATTAATTTAGAGACAACAAGCTAGTTTTTATATGAGTCACCATATATAAATTAGTTCAATCACCTTTATAGTTGCATGTCATAAATTAAATTTATATATTAGTTCAATCACCTCTATAGTTTAGTGCCAGCTGGTAGCAGCCATTTGATTTCACGTAAAACTATAAAAAAAAATTTCGGTGCTATTGGTGCAAGAAAAATAGTGCCAGCTGGTAGGCGGCTTAGTAAGCATGCTTAACTGGCATGGATGAATTATAATACGGTGTGTTAAGAGCCGCTGAAAATGAGGAGCCCCTGGGCAAGAACGGATGAGAAAGTGGGTGAGGAATGTGGGAACAATTCCTGCGACCAATAAAGAAGCGGCTGTCGCATTCCCCATGACACAAGTCGCCCGGTAACTACAGGCTGACAGTAATACTATAAATTACACAATGATACCTGAAATAAGAATCTTTCTCCCCTACAAACAAGAAGACCATTCTTATTTCAGCATTTCTTTGTTTTCTAGGAATAGAACTACTTTTGACATTTAACAATTGTAAAATCAACAACATAGAAAGGTTTGTTGTTTGATGCACGAAAAGTATGTATAAAATTCGTGAGGTTTCATTTATAAGACCTTTTAATATTGTGGATCAAATTCAATAGATTAAGCTATCACTGAGGAGCTTCTCATTTATTTATTTATTTATTATTTATTTAGGTCGCACAGCAATAAGTTCTTTGCTCCATCCTCCTTAAGATGCAGGTGGCTAACTAAGAAGTTGTCGTGTAATTGCATATCATTACCTGCTCATTGAGTTTATACAATGTGGGGCAGTGGCTCAGAGACGTATAATGTTAGGTACGACAATTAATTATATACAGATGATGACAAAATGCTGATATAAAATTTAGAAAGTGTTTGAGTTATAAATACGTACATAATTAAATTTTGAGATCAAAGCGCCATCACTCCTAGTTTTAATTTAAGGATATATGAAACTAAAATTAATCTTAATTACAGATGTAAAATTAAAGATAAATAATTACTGAGTATTCCTGTTAGGCATGTAAAGTGTGAAACAATTATTAATACTAGAATGATATTTGATGACACAAATTTAAAAACCATAATTATTAATCTTCGTCCTTATTTTATCTATATTACTCCAAACCTTTTTAGATTATTTACAACTTTCACAATACTATATAGGGGATGCAAGGTATGACTGAATACTAATTATGTGTCATTCTTGAAATTTAAAGTTAAGATTCTCTATCCATTTTACTATTTTGTAAACTGATTTTAAAACGAAAGTCACATTTTTCAGATAAAATACAATTATACGTTTCTTTGTATGTACATTTGTAGTAATTGGTTGTTGTTTCATTCTAGGTTAACTATATTACTTTCGAGGCACACAAATCACAAAAGATGTTAAACTTATTTTTAATGCGAGTTTTTCTAATGAAATTCACGTCTTGTACCTATCGGCAGAAGTATCATTGAGTTGAGGCCTCTGTTGTTGCCAGGTCTCGTTGCTTGTCTCTTATACTTATAATAATCTTGTACTTGCTAGTATATTGGAAGAAGAAATCAAAGACTTTCGCACAAGTGTTGAATCCTTCATAAAAAATATGGATCCTTAACACAAAATGTACAAAATTCAGAATATAAAATAAGAATGACCAAGTCTTTCCGCTGACAATTGGGACACAGGTGGTTTTGGTATGTTTATAAAGGAAGTCTCCTAATGCCATCAATTGTCTTGTGAAGTACTAATACAAAATCCAGAAAATGGAAGGATTTATGGGCAATAAGTTGCCAGCATTAGCAAGAACATCTCAATGTCAATATTGTTAGACTTTTAGGCGTTTTGTTATGATGGATCAAAGCGAGCTCTTATTTAATGACTTAATGCCAACGATCGCTAGACGAGATTTATTTTTAACAAAGGTCTCAAATAGAATCTGCACTTGGCCTAGAATAAGTTATTTCGAATTGTAGTTGTGTTGCTCGCGGCTAAGTATTGTCATCGTGGATGCAAAAACCCGTATAATTATTTTGTATATCAAACCTCATAATATTTTACTCGATTCGGATTTTGTCCTAAGATGTCAATTTGGATTGGCAATATCACTTCAAAATGAGAGGCATTATCTCGCTGATTCAGGTTGCAGAGGGACAAAATGGGTATATCACACCAGATAGTCTTGCTAGAAACTTTGGGAGTTGTCTCAAGTAAATCTGATGTTTTATAGCTATGGTATGAGGACTTTGAAATTGGTCGATAAGAAAAATCTGATGTTTATCCACAACAAGTAGCAGCGCAACTTATTTTCCTCACTACGTTATTAAAAATTATTAATCAGATATGTGTAGAAGCTTGTGGTGACAATGGTGAGGCACAGAGATAGTTAGAAAGATGATTCTATTGCATTATGGTGTTATTCAAACCATGCCAGATGATCGCCTTTGGCAATGATAAGAGGGAAATTATGTTGGAAGGTGATCATCAGTGCATCTACAATTCTACCAACCTAAGCCATTAATTGAGTTTTTTTCTTTTGCTTAAAAGAATAATGTTGTTACAAACTCCGTGTCTGAAGAGAAGCATTTTATATCTGTAGTCTTGCTAAATGTAAAGATATCAAAAGACTAAAGATTGAATTATTGTTAATCTACTGCAAAGTTTTCCCAGTAAATGGAAAATGTTTTAAAAGATTTCATCTATGATTCAAATAAGGGATCAGTTTTTATATATGTTAGCTCAAAAAAATTTGCTTTTCGAGAGAGTTAGTGAGGCATGAGAATTTGTACCAATCAATACAGAGCGGCTACATAATCTAGGGTAGCCTGATTCTGGGTGTATTGTAAGATAGATAGCTAATTTTGAATGAAACAATGGCAGAGCTCAGGACTGTCAGCAGCAGAATTAAGGTGTTTAATGGTGTTTTTGGCCGTCTAAATGGGCATGGTTTGAGCTCTATGTTTTTATCGGACTCCCGAACATTTTCGAAGAGGCGGAGCTCATATAAATAATATATATATAATATATAATTATATATAGTATATATATATATATATATATTATTTAATTATATAGTATGCTTTAGGGCTCTTTATTGCATTTTCTTTCTTTTTTGGATCGCAAATTTCATTGAACATTTTTACTGTCTAACAACTCCTATACTCTCTGGATGATAAACTTTTTTTTTTTCTCTGAGAGGAAGTAGCAGCGCTACCCGCTTCATTCATTCATGCAAATGAAATTACACAAAGGTGAGGCAGCTGAAGGCTCAAAAGGCGCGAAGAATAGAAAAAAAAAGGGTAAGCAATAAGGAAAAAAAGAAAAAGAAAAAGACCCCACGACCACGAGTGAATAAAAACACTAATAACAGCCCCAACAAGTAAACGTCAACCCGACGCACTCTACTGAATCAACGCCACCTCTTTGCCAACACTCATGCTGTGGGAATTTTGATTACGTCGCCGGGTTGATTTTAAAGAAAGTTTGGTTCGCTTTCAAGCCGAAGCAATCCCACCCAAGTTCGCAAGCCACCGCAGAAGCTGGGCCTTCCAGCATCAGAAGGCGGACGCCAAATGCCAGCAGCCTCCCCAGACGAATGAATATCCAAAATGGGACATAGCTGAATTCCCTAAAAAGTGAGAAAAAAAGAAATTTGGTCTAACGGACACACCCCGATTACAGGTGGTCCACCGTCTCGGCTCAGCACGACATCTCCCACGCGCTAGCTGAGTTGCCGACCAACCCCTTTTGAAAAGTTATCCCGATAGCAACCTCTTTTACTGACCAAGGCTTGATAAAGATTTTAACTTGATCAGAATGTGCATTCTCCAAATGACTGGCAGTAACAGAAGTCCGTGAACTTCCGCTATGATTAGAGATCACGATTTGACAGTGATTTATTGTCCGACTGTTTCATCTCCACGTATATAGTCATCATGGGTCGGTTTTCACGTCCCAGATGCAGGAGGGTGTCTTCAGCGCCCTAATATTCCAGCTCGCTATACATTTGAGTTCCTTCTCGCCCCTCTCAAAAATTTTCTCTTGCACTCAACCTCAATGCGGAGAAGCAATTGCCAACACGCACCTCTTTATACGTGAACATTTGAGAAATATCAAGATATTGCAGTTTAGGGGCGGTCGCACAGCCATCTATCCGACCCAAAAATCGATGCCAAGAACCTTTTCGCTAACATAGGAAACCGCACAGATAAATCGGCTTCAGCCTTTACAACGTTCTTCCACCACTGGAAGCCGTCGAAAAGGTCGAACCCTCCAAAAGTGGACCTTCCTTATTATAAGTACAAGCTCTTTGTATCAATTCGATCCATTGTAGGTGCCTTACAGTGAAAAACCGCCAACCACTACTTAGTTGAGCAAGCAGCATCGTTCGAAACTGGCCAAGTGCTTAACCCGCGAGGCGCACTTCCTTCTTATCCTTACACCAGCGTATTTTCCTATGCAACCAATAACGCCCCTTGAGTAGGTTCCCTCCCCTTCCAGAAAGAAGTCTCCTCCCATCGCCTCCAATCGTTTTATGACGTCCTTGGATATTAACCCATTTTGGAGCTTTGAAAATAAGAAGAATTGCTATGGGTCAAGGTTTAGATAGGACTGGAGTTACAACCCGCGAAGTCTTCCCAACTCAGAGAGGATTTGCCTGCAACCCATCTATCCTCCTTTGGAAAATTACTTATAACCCTCAAACCAGTCTCTTCTTTAGAGCCCTGGCAAGAAACGAGCCCAAGGTACCTGTCGCAATTTGCCACTTGCACAGGGCAGAATCAGCAATTCCTACTTCTTGCCGTCTCCTTCCTTGCCGCCATGTAGAAACTTCCCCAACTTATTTTATTTACGCTGATTCAGAACAGCGCACTCAAAAAAATCCACACAAATTTGAGATACGCATGTACGTTTCCGCAGCAAGCCTCACAAAAAAAAACGGTCGCGGCATACTGTAAAAAAGTGAACCGAGCAATCTAAGTTTTGGTCCAAGACCGCTTGTACAGGTTTCTTACTCCCAGCCTACCTATCATCCGGCTAGACACTCAACGCACCAAGGAGGAAAAGATATGGAGACAGGGGGTCCACACTTGTCGAAACCCTCTCTTTTAGTTTTGATCGCAAATTAGTGGAGTACGCGCCCCATTGACAGGAGACTGCGATTTTCGAGTTGCAAAGCATTCACTCACACCGATCCACCCATTTTTCGTTAAATTCGCCATCCATCCTAAAGCCCTACGTAAGGACGACCAGTCGACTTTGGTCATAGGCTTCTCAAATCCACCTAATTCCCAACACCGCTCAACCGCTCTTATAACCCAACCATTATACTCAATTAGGCGGTGTACACAAACGGTCGGCCAAGAGTCCCCTTTTAAAATGCCGACGTAGGTCGAGAATGAGATAAGTCAATACCCTAACTGAGTCTATTTGCCAGACGCTTGGAGATAATCTTCTTCTGGATCCTGTTTAGTAAACCTAATTGGTCAAAATCATTGTCTTTCACCGCGCCTTCTTTTTGGGACTAACAACGTACAGAGTAGTGCCACAGCACGTGCGTGGAGAGTGCCCCTCATACATATCTCTTGAAAGATCCGATGAAGACTCAAGCTTAACAACGAATCCCAAAAGGTCTGGTAGGAAACTCCTAGGAAACCATCAGGGACGGCCGGTGCCTTGCTCGCTTCCAAGCTAAAACATCATGCTGATTTGATCTTTCTAAGGTTCTGGACACGATAGTTAAAAAGATCCGAAATTATGACCCGTTTGTTTTGAAAAGTCCACTCCAGTCCCCCGACTAATCGGAGCACTGGACCCCCCAGGGCGAAGAGTCCCAAGAAATTTCCTAACGAAATCAACTCTGCTTCTCCTCTCCCCGCGAACAAATTAATCATCATCTACAATCATGCCAATCTCGTTGACACGTGTCTGTTGTTAGGCTACTGGCATGAAAACTTAAGTGTTACCATCCCCCTCCTTAACCATTGTATTTTAGCACGGGATTTTCACATCACTTCTTCATCATTAATACGAGAAGAAGCTGGGGTCTGAGGGCTTTCTTTTTCAAGGAAATGCCACTGTAACAAACAGCTCTCTTGTAACTTGTCAATCGTCATAATTTCATGCATAATTCCATCTTCTTTTTTCAAAAAAAAGTAATGCTGTGAAGGGAGTGAACGCAATCCTATCTGCTTTCGACAATGTCATGGATTTTCGAGTAAAGACCGAAATAGCAGAGTCGATGCAAGTTGTACTTTCTTCCACCCGAACTGGCACTTTCCGAACAAGTCATCGTTTTGTAGCCAAATTTCTCAAGCCCTGAACCAATTTAGGCTAGCCTACACCCCGTTGATAACAGGATAGAGCAGTGGTCAGTATGTAATCAGGATGGCTTATCCACCTCCGAACGGGGAATTTGCTGGTCCCATCAGTGAATGAGGAAACGATCGAGTTTGGTTAGAGTTCGGGCACTCTGCAAAATTCGACCAAGTGAATGCTTGGTTCTCATAGGTAAGTCCAGTACTCGAGATGCGGATTAGGGCGTATAGGCATCGTTGAAACATATTTCGTAGCCTTTAAGCTTCCACGTTTTTAACCCTTGCGCTCTGATTGCACCCTAGTGAAATTGAAAATCACCGTAGAGGGATGCCACAGCTCTCTACATCTATTCTTTAAGTTGGCAACTTCCAAAAACAAAACTGCCTCTTTTACCCTCCCAGGTAGGGAGGGCCGTGTTGGAATATATTGTTATTGGTATTTGTTATAGATAAATGCCAAATAATATGTTCACAATACAAGCCCAATAGTGAAAGCGTATTAAGGCTGCATACTCTGGACCTAATTAGCTTATTTATAAATCTAGGGTTTCGCTAACGCTGAGTACACTGTGAGCGTTCCCAAACATGACGTCTTCTTGTGTAATAACTTTAAGCGCACCTATTACGCTAACCTCGCAACAATCTTAAAGTATTAAGATCCTATGCTCGGAATTTGAGCGAGCAAGGGTATCAGATTCGAAGATCTGCGTCAAGACGAATCACCTCGTATATATATTTATTTCGATTCGACGATCGATTGGCCGGGACTGAGTTTAAGGTCGGCGGCGGAATTTCTTTGATTCAAAAATTCCAGAAATGTAGCCAAATTTCAGAGGGTGAAACCACTGGGTTCTGTTTACTCGTCGATTAGAACGTTTGAAGTGGTTACTTCGTCTCAAACAGAGGTCGACGAACGAAGTTATGGCCATCAGAAGTTTTCAACAGTTTTTCGGCGATGAGGGCAGTTCATTTTTATGTTTATTTGGGCGCATGACGGATCCATTTTGGTTTGTTTTGGCAAATTGCCACCTCTACAAAGCACTTTGATCCAGATCAGGGGCTTTATTCGACTTTGCGAGGAGTCTGCGGACTACAAGGCACTCTTTCTAACACTTTGCTCTAATTAAATGGGCAAAGCGTAGTTATTTTGATATATAAAATTGCAAACATTTATGTTACTGAATTCATGGTATTGGAAAATTTACGATGTTCAATTTGGCAGAAAAGAAGTGAAAATATTTACACTGTTTGAGTGATTTGCATCTATCATTGAAAAGTTTGACTTAATATCAATGGAACATAGATGAAAGAGTTCTTTAGAGATTACTTGTTGAACTCTTTAAATTCCATCGCTAGCTATGACTATAGTGATTAGAAGCGAAGAGATTGGACCAACTTGAACGCTCAGTTCCAAAACAAGAGGGGCTTTCTAAAACTCTGCTAGGGAGAAATTTTTTGACTTTAAGTTAAATATGAATTTCAACGTATCAGCCTCTCAAATTAATTGAACAACTGAGAATATGAGGAACAAACCGAATAGATGAAAATCTGGATATTCTGATAATCTCTTGGTTGTCTGTGTATGAGTAAGATCTACCTGCTAATTGGAAATTCTTTCAAGACAAATGCACAGATTGAAAGAACAGATGGACTGGAGAATTAAAGAACGGGATATTCACATTGAGGAGCAAAACAGTACTAGAATAGAATTTAGAACAAGTAAGGACAACAAAAGTCGTTGCCAACTTACTGTACACACTTCATAAACGCCTAGAAAGATCCAATCACCAAAAAAGTGAATCTCTTCAACACTGTAGAGGTAAAAAACTACTCCAGTAAATAAGAAAGAAAGAAAAGTGGCCATAACTGTGAAAAGTGGTCACTGGCAGCAGAGTGAGACTACCAAGAAGCAAAAATAACACACAACAACATGAGCTAATATGCTATTAGTGAATCTAAGCCTCAAACTCCAATTGAAGATGAAAATTGGAAAGGCTATATTTCTCTAGTGAGGGTTGGTAATAGTGGCGCTAACTTGTCATGGCTGCAAATGACAAGAACGCTTTACTCACAGAGGTCACAGAAGTGAAAATACACGTTGAAAAATTGCAAGGTGGTGAGGCAGAAGTGACTCATACTGGAATGCAAATTGGTGCTTTTTTCAGGTTAAATTAACTAACTCTGAAACAGTTAGAGTAGTAACCTTTAAATTATAAAGAATTAATATCTATGAGACTTATACTTTATACAAGCTGTAGTCCTTTCAACTATGAATGGAGAGTAACCTTATCAAGTTAACTGATGTTATTTTTGGTTGGCATCAGTTAATGTATGTATAAAGTTGATTTTAGATAACTGATAGCATAAATCATGTGAGTTCTATTTGATTGATCCAAAGTTTTGCACAAAGACTTGGACGCCAATAGCTTGGACATGTGAACTAGCAGAAAACTCAACATCTAGCTAAAACTCACAACATTCCATTGATACTTCTATTCCGATTTGACAAAATGTGTAGTGTGTGCACAAGCTAAGATCACTAGAAAACCTTTTAAGATAGTTCTAAAAGCACACAACTTCTTGAACTAATACATTACTGATCTTTGTGATTATAGAAATCTCACTCAAGAAGGTGGTCAAAGAAAGTCATTTGATAACAGTCATAGACTAATTTTTCTAGATATTGTCATTCATTGTTGAAATCGAAAGATGCGCTTTTGAAAAGTTTAAAATTTTCAAATCTGATAGAAATCAACTCAACATGAAAATCTAAGAGTTTATTGGAGTGATAGAAAGGAGGAGAAATATAATGCACAGGTCAAGGAATTTTGTAGGCTTCAGAGGGCATAATATTTGAAACACTCCCTTATTACCAATCAAAATGGTTGCGAGCGTAAAGAAATAGAACGTTAAACTAAAATTGTTTAATTCTATGTTACTATACAGCTGGCCATGCCTTCGCTCCTATTGGGGAGAAGCAGTTTCTTGACTGCTAATCACTCTCTGAACGTTAGCCACACTTAATTGTCTATGACAGCTTATGAGATATGCATAAAACACTTGTAAAGAATGATATCTAAACTGGGCTGTATTGCTATGTAAAGAATCACAAGATCCAAAAGGCTAAGGGGACCTAGAACCATTACTTATTATACTAGCAGTGCAGAAATAGTGCTGCATGATAGATTTTAAGATCTATCTACTAAAACACATGATAGAATCTAAGAGCAGAATTCTTAGAAGAAATAAAGTTTCTTAAGAGATCAATGTGAATGTTGTCTGATCTACAAGATATGATTTCAGAATCTCCTGTAGAATCGAACAGGGCCTCTGCACTAAATCCCACACAATGGCTATGAATCAGTTCCAGTTAGAATATCTATCAAGAGAGAGATTCCCGAAAGTTTTTGGTGAGAATTTTTGTTACTTACCATCTCGAGGAGAGTGCCATTTCCCTTATCAAGAAGCAATGAGATCTAGGGAATCCACTGTGGGCATGAAGCCATAGATGAGAAATCAGCTCATCTGTGCAGAACCAACTTGCAGCATAGTCAAATTTGCCAAAAGTGGCTAAGCTATAGGCTGTAAATGGTATTGAAAAAAGAAACTGAATAGTGATTGGATAATAGCAGATACAAAGCTACGCTAGTACTAAAGGCTATAAACAACAGAGTGAATATAGACTATTTTGATGATTGAAATTCACGACTGTGTGTCATCTAGTCCACTATAAGAATGTCTTACGCTTGCTTTTGGCATCTAATTGACATTTGTGTGCAACTCAAATATTAAAAATAGCTTTCTAATGGAGACTAAATGAAGAAATCTACCATGGAACAACCTGAAGTATGTCATGAAAGGTCTGAGACAAAGTTTGTAAATTGAATAAATCTTTGTACGGTCTTAAACAAGCACCTAAGATGTGGCATCTTAAATTTGACAAAGTGGTAAAGAGTTATGGCTTTCAGTCTAGCTATTCAGATAAATGCCTTTACCATCGTTCTGTGTCAAATAAGATAGTCATCATTTGCTTATATGTTGATGACATGTTAATTCTTGGCTCCGATCATTCTGTAGTGAGTGACGTGAAAGCTACTTTAACTAAAGAATTTGACATGAAAGATCTTGGTATTGCTAATACCATTCTTAGTATGAAAGTAAGATTTGAAAGGCAAGTCATCTCCCTTAGCCAGACTCATTATATTGAGCAGCTACTTTCTACCTGGGGATACAGTAATTGTAAACCGAGTGAGACACCATGTGATTATAATAAAAAACTGAGTCCTAATGAAGGGACCAGTGTGGATCAACTAAAGTACTCAAAACTGATTGGTAGTCTCATGTATGCTATGAGTTGCACTAGACCTGACATCGCCTTTACAATTGGCATGCTGAGTCGTTTTACTAGTAATCCTAGTAAAGAGCATTAGGATGCCCTTAGTAGGCTGATGAGATACCTTAAGGGTGCGTTTTGTTCGCACTATGAAAGATTACTAGTAATAAAAAGATGTCCGAGAATTTTATTCCTATTCATCCTATTACTAAGAATGTGTCATTCCTGTGTTTGGTTCGCACGGTTATATTATTTAGTCATGTTATTTAAGTTTATAAAAAATATACAATTAATTTATTTATTTCTTTAATTAATTTTAGATAATGCCACCAAAAATTTCAACACTTTTTTAGAAAAAAGGAGAAAGAGAACATAGGTTAGAGAGAGAAAGCATAATTAAAGAAATAGGAAGAGAAATAGAGTCGGGATTAGAGGGAGTGAGAGAGTTGAGATTTTAGAAAAAGAGAGGGAAAGAGAGCTTAGTTTAGAGAGAGAAAAATAGTTGAAGTTTAGAGAGAAAAAAATAAGTTTAGAGAGAGATATGTGGTTAGAGTGTAAAGAAAAATAATACCAACTAGCCGGCGGCGTGTAGGGAGAAAAAAAGAGATTAGACATATTATGATTACCCCAATCCATTAATATGAAGATACCCACCCTCCCTCAAGGGAATGAGATTAGTACTTTGGGATGAATCTCATTCCCAAGTAAATCTAATATTACCAACTAGATTACTTAGTGCGTTTAGCCAACCACCGTCATTTTTTTTTATTTCTATTGGATTACTAAGAATTTTAAAAAGATAGAGCGAACCAAACGCACCCTAAAGGTACGAAAGATTATGCTCTATGTTATTCTGGTTATCCTCCAACTGTGGATGGATATTCTGATGCCTCATGGTGCTCAGAAATTGGAAATAGTAAGTCCACAAGTGGATATGTATTCACTTTAGGTGGAGCTGCTATTGCTTGGAAATCCAAAAGACAGACTTGTATTGCCTTGTCGTTTATGGAATCGGAACTTTTTGCTTTAGCTTCCGCTGGCGAAGAAGCAGAATGGATAAAGAATCTGATTTTGGATATTCCTTTGACTCGGCTACAGATTAATTCTTTAAGCCCGTTCTGTGATAATCAAGCAGCTGTCCAAGTTGTCAAAAATGCTTTCTTTAATTCAAAGAGAAGACATGTGAGACTGAGACATGCGTTGTTGAATTATCTGAGAGAACAAGGGGTTATCACCTTGATCGATGTGAGATCGAAGGATAACATGGCCGATACTCTCACAAAAGGTATGCCTAAAGATCGATTATTCAAAACAGTGGGGGAAATGGGGTTAAAGACTATGTAAATTAGTCTTAATTACCATTTACTTACATTCTAATTGTATGTTTTGAATTATCGAATCTTCCTTCCTTTGGTGGTCAAGCACAATTTATATGTTTCATCGATGTTCATGGTTGCGGACTAATTTGAAAAAGGTGAGTTGTTTCATTCCAAACTTGATGAAAATGACTTTAACCTAGTTCAAAGTTCTACCTGGAAGGCTTGTGTCATTCCAAACTTGATGATACAATCCAACTAGGCTGGACTATTCTTTTCTTAGTTAAATGATCTCATTCCAAACTTGATGCTAGATTATTTGACTTTAAAGAATTAGTAACTGTGACATTCCAAATTGAAACATAGAAATAGCTATCTGCATAAGAAGCCTGTTGGTTTTGGTCATGTTCTTTGAAACTAGACAATGATTATTCTCTTACAAATAAACTTAAGTTGATGGCTCTTTGTAAATCAAACTATTTAGGCTTTATTCATAATTTATGAAACTGGCTTGATACTTGTGAACATGATATTATGATGCTTTATGACATTAATATATATTCTTCTCTGCCTGATGTTATGATGCTAAGTTCTTTTAGTAGAACTAGACATTTTTAGTGGATTATTCAAATGATTAAATTCATGATAATATGAAATTTATATTTGATATTCTACAGAGGATGGCAGGAATGGAGGAGAGCTTAATAAGTGAGATTCAGATCAGGGTGATCTATTTGATGAATGAATATATATATATCATTTAGAGTGTACGGGGACTTGACAGTTCACCTACTATTACCTGTTTTGATGGAGTCCATTTACTTAAGACTTATTTTTAGCTATCTCTATTTGTGAATATTATTATGTCCTTTTCTTTTGTTTGTAAGGCCTTGGATTATTTTGACTGGCCTACTTATATTTGACTGTTATGCATATGTTGGTTGTGAACTGATTTTGAGAATCATTTTGGATATGTCGATCTCAGAACAGATTCATGATAATAATGATTTACTCATTTGAATTACAATTGTTGATTGAGTTTTTAATCCGAGTTGATTGTCTTGGACTGAATGTGGATGATTCATAATTGCTGTATGGTGAACATAGGAGGAGATTGTTGGATATATTGTTATTGGATATTTTGTTATAATATAATCCAAATAATATGTTCACATACAAGCCCAATAAGTGAAAGAGTATTAAGGCCCATATCTCTGGAGCCCAATAGCTTATTTATTAAATCTAGGGTTTCCTACGCTGGAGGTAACACTGTTGAGCGTTCCAAACTTGACGTCTCTTGGTGTAATACTTTAAGCACCTAAAAGCCCTAACCTCCAACAGGCCGTACACGTTGATAAGGTAGAAACAAGTGCCACTTTGCACATGAGTAAGACGAAGGGTAATAGAGAAACGTTTCAGTATAACCTCGGTACAGGAAAACACCCGCGAGCTCGAACACGTCAAAAGTCTACCAAAAGCGCCAGAGGCCTCGATAAACTCAAATTTATCGTAGAACGACCCACAAAAGTGCTCAAAAAGGAACAAGAGGAAGAGCTAATTTTAGTTTTCTGCAAACAGACTACCGCTTTCCTAAGCGAAACCACTACATGTTTCACAGCACGTCTCTTACAAGGATCGCCAAGTCCCCTAACATTCCAACTACAAACACTAATCATGACTAAACGAAGACAACACACATAGAGACGGAAGAAGAAATAGGGGACTCAAGCACGGCCGCGGAGGAACGCCCCGAACGCCTGGGCTTCAGAATCGCGGAGCAGCACCCCGCATTTCTTGCTCTTTTTCACAATTTTCTTGCGGCCATAAGATTGCCGGTCCGCTAAACCAGCAGTCCGGGCACCTTCCTGAAGAGCTATTTTCCTAGAAATAGCCTTCTGCGTAATAGAACTCGCAGGAGCACACGCCAGTTGAGGGCTAGATCGGCAAGACGACCGATCTCCGGAACCAAAATCAGATTGCAAACAATTCACCAAAGCCGAGGGTCCCACACCATCGTGTCCCGCACGAGGGGTAACCTGGCGGCTCCTATCAACCATACTCCCACAGCCAAAAATTAAAGTTATTTGATACATTCATAAGCACCAGATGAACCATATTTTCGTAAATTTTTTTTTTTATTTTTTAGCGTTGAGAATATGATATTTATCATTTGGAGTTTTAGGGCTTTAAAATTTAGCATTTTATGACTATTTTAATTTTTATTTTGAAGTGCATCACTTTAAAAATCTAAATATTATGCTCTAAATCTTAAATTTTAAATTCTAAAATTATAGATTTTAAATTCTAAATTCTAAAAAATTAAAATAATAATTTTATACGCTTGTGGCACTTGCCCTAAACACATACAGTCCAAGATCACCAGACAATATGAGATTTGTCTTGCAAACCTTGTCATTCCGACCCTAATTTAGTCTGTCATTCACCGATCTTAGCTTAGTCTGTTAGTCAAGATTCATCTCACACTTCCGGCTGGTGAATCGATTCTGATATCAAAAGTCACAATCCGACCCGCTAGTAATAATAACTCGTTAGGTTAAAATCACAGGCGTCTTTTGATTTCTTAATAGTAGGAGAGACGTGGACGTCACATGGTTCTGCAGCCATGTGTTGTCTCCTGGGGCAAACCCAAATGAACATTTTGGAGCTGCTTCTGCACAAAATTTTTATCCCTATCAAAAGCATATCCAGCAAATTGGGCACCTGTCTCTAGAACAAGTGGTAAAGGGCTTGGTGGTTGGTATCCGAGACTCGAGTTTGGATTCTAGTTGATTCACATTTCTAGCTAAGTTTATTTCTAAATGAAATAAACAAAGCAGATAGCGTGCTACCTATCTCTCAAAAAAAAAGAAAAGAAAAACTTTAGTTAGGCACCCTGCACATAAAGAAAATTCACGTCGGACAGTATCCTCTTTTTCCAAAGATCATGATAAGTTGTTACTACCGACCGTCTCTAGAGCAAGTGGTAAAGAGTTTGGTGGTTGGTACCCGAGATTCTAAATTCGAATCCTAGTTGATTCATACTTCCAGCTAAGTTTATTTTTAAATGAAATAAACGAAACGGGTAGCATACTACCTATCTCTTACTCAAAAAAGAAAAAAAAGAAAAAAAGAAAAGTTGTTACTCTTTAAGGCCTTTTAGAGAATCCAATTGAGGATCAAACATGTTGAAACTAAAGCTTTGTGCTTCAAGTTAATAATTATACCTATCAAAGTTATATATTTTCTCCGTACTGCACGTATATCAGATTGAGGTGAATAATGAACGTTTGTCTTATGAATAATGCCGTTACCATGTTCTTGTCAGAATGATCTAAATCTTATTTGACGCTATAGATAATTAATTCGAAAACTATATCATCATAAATGATTTGTGGGCACAAAATTGATTATACTTCTAAGAATATAGTAATGAAACTCCTCTCTCTATAGAGAGAGTGTGTGTGCCTGAAGGTAAAATTAATAATTCTAAAAATAAGCGGTGCATTTTATTTTCATATTACTTTTAAAGATGGGACATCTGACACAATGATTAGTACCAATAAATTAGATTTAAGTTATTTAAAATTTTTAATAACTAAATTTTATAATTTTGTGATTTTATTTTCCTATTATTTAAGTGATATGAAAGTTAGCAATTTTTTATGGTTGATATAAGGTAAATTTGAGAATATTAATCACCAGTTAAATAATCTCGTAAAATCATCACATTTGTTTCTATAAAGTTCAAATACTATACATTTTGTTTAAGGATTAATTTCATACAAATCTTTACAAGAATAGTAAATATCAAATATATCCCTATAAAGTTCAACTTTTATATGATGTTCCTACAAAAGTCCTGATATTTTTAAATATGTTCTTACCGTTAGAATCTGTTAGAAAAAATTAGTTAATTAATCATAGGTTAAATATTTAATTTTAGTTAGTTTTTGATATTTTTACCCCTCTTATATTATACTATTATAGCTTAGAAGGACATATTTGTGATGACAAAATTGAAAATATAAACAGTTCTCTAACGACTTCTAACGGCAACGTATGAAAGTTGAACTGTTTACAGACAAATTATAAACCATTTGTAGACATTGGATCTATTTGAACGTGTCTGGATAGTGGCTACCCGTATACTATCGGCTTAAAATCGGATATGGATCAGGTCCTGTATGCATATATTTTTTATAAATCTTATTAAATATTTTATAGACAAATTATAAACCTATCACTATAAAAAATTCATGTTCTAATTAGTTGAATCCAGTCCAATAAAATTTGTTTAAAAAAAAAGATTCAAACAACTAGAATTAAAAAATGAGTTAAAAAAAAAAAAGAGTAAATAAAGAGACCAGGATTTTCATTAGGATGAAAATAAACAGAAATCCTTCATTTCTAAGTCCTATTGAAATTGATCTCTCAACTTCAGATTTTTTTTATTTACTATCGGGTATTTCACCAAGCCTAGATCCGAGTCTGGTTCCGGGTTCGGATTTGAAACCTCTTTCGGACCGTGGCCATTAAAAGGTTGGGTTCGGGTCAGATTCAAGTCGGGTATGGATATAAAGTATCCAGACCCACATCCGAAACTTTAATCGATATTTTTTTTTACTCGTACACTATCTTTTTTTTTTCGGGTCTGGTCCCGATCGTGGTAGGGTCCGGATAAGGTTCGAATCGAGTACGGTATATCGAATAATTTGTACAGCTTTACAAAAAGATAATATCCACAGCAAAATGTCAAAGTATATTAATTCAAGATCAAAACTAGTTTAAGGACCAACGCGATGTTGCGGGTAGTTATTTTAAAATTCAATCTTGAAAATTAGTTATAAAAATCAATTTCAGAATAATTATAAAATGTTATGGACAAATTACGAAACAATTTTAAATAAATGCAGCTAACTTTCCTAATATAAAAAATATAAGGAGCTCTCTCAACAATAAGCTATTTTGAAATAGTTCTTCAACTTTATTAAATATTTTCTTATCTTGTTCTCTTTTGTTTGCTTTAATATTACTAATTTTGTAAGGTTATCTATCATATTTCTAATCTTTTGAGGGTACGAATGAAATTACCCGATACTAATTATTCCAAATATGACTACGTGTCTAAAGGGATTGAGATATAATAAATGGTGCAATGAGTACATAAAAAATTTTTAGTAGGCATGGTATTAATTAGTGAAATAATGTTTAGTAAATATCGTAGTCCCCCAATAGTTAGTGAAATGAGAAGAGAAATATTTACTTGTGATTCTCGCAATTAATTTTCATCAAATATAAAATTAACTTAAACTCTATCAATCTTTTTTTTTTATGTACAATTTATATGTGAATGCTAAATATTATAAAATTAGCATTTATATTTAATACCAATAGTCTAAATTATTTAATAATTATTTATATATTTTATATTTTATAATAAAAAGTAATAAAGTAGATTGAAATTTTAAAAAATTACTACTTTTTTCTATATATGAAAAGAGAGAAAAAAAAATTTTTCCTTACCCCTTCCGTCGC
>NC_033636.1:1711196-1713566 GCF_001540865.1 Ananas comosus
GAAGAGAGATGGGGCACGGGAGGGTGGCGCGTCTGGCAGTGCGGGAGCTAAGGGTGAGGGCGCGCAGGGGATGGCGCGGGTTGCGGCTCCATCGCGTGTGGAGCGAGCGCGAGGTGCGATAGCGCGAGCGTGGACGGCCCGCGCGCCAGCTGTGGTAGCGGACGTGAGCGAGAGCAGGACGGTGCGGCACAGGCGGGGCGCGGATGCGGCAGCAGGCCGTGGTGCGGGCTCGAGCGCTAGCCACAGGGCGTGGGGACGTGGGATGGGCACAGGGCGCGGGCGCGAGCTCTTAATAAACTGAACATGGAAGGCCGTAGGCGCGAGCGGGTAGCCGAGCGCCGCGAGAGGCGAGGCCGGGCGCGGCCGCACAATGCCGCACGGGACTGTGCGGGGCACGGGGCGCGTGAGGGGCCTTCCGGCACGTGCCCTGGCGCAGGGGTGTCCCGTGTGGTGGCCCATCGGGCGAAGGAGGTTTATTTTTTTTTTATTTTTTTTTAGCTTTCTCGCACTTGTATCTGACTTGCATGGCCCCGTCGGTATGGGGCCACCTAGGGGAAGGAAGGAATTTTTTTCCTCTCCGCTAATTTCTCTGTTTTTTCGTAGATAAAAATATAATAATTTTTTAAATTTCAATCTACTTTGTTATTTTATTTATCCTCAATAATCTAAGAATGCTGGCCAGAGAGAGGGAGAGCGAGAGGGGGGCAGAGCGAGAAGGAAGCCGGGCGGCGGGGCGCGACACCCGCCTGTCGGTAGGGCCCACCCAGAAGAGGAAATTTTTTTTTTTCCGCTTTACAGCTCTGCTACGGCCCGTGCGCTGGGGCCTCAGCGAACAAAATAAATTATTATATATTTATAAATAAAATATAATATAATAATATATTTATGTAAAAAATAAAATAAGCTAATATATATATTATATATATAATCAAAGAGAGAGAGAGAGAGAGAGAGAGAGAGCTCCCCTCTCAGTTGGTCCACGAGGTGAATCCCATTCCGCGGACAGCGTACAAAATGAGGAGGTGAGCCCCGCTTTTATTTTTGGATGGGCCCCACGGAAGAGAGAGAGAGAGGTCCATTGCTCTGTCAGGCGGTCCACGAGGTGAAGCCCACCTCGTGGACCGCATGCAAACATTGTAGGTGAGCCGCACCATTTTTTTGGATGGCCCCACTTTTTCCGTGGGATGCGAAGGAGGCTTCTTGGTTCCGATTTAAAATTTGAAATTTACTTGTAATTTAAAAGTTAAAATTTAATTGTGAAATTGTGAAATGTGAAATGTGAAATGTGAAATGTGAAATGTGAAATGGTGAAATGTGAAATTTGAAATATTTGAAATTTGAAATTTGAAATTTGAAATATAAATTTTGAAATCTATTTTTCAAAATTTAAATTTTAAAAGTTAAAATTTTTTAAATTTTAAAAGTTAAAATTTAAAAAATTAAAGATGAATCTAAAAATTAAAATTTAAAATTTAAATTAAATTTAAATATTGAATTTAAAATTAAAATAAAAAATTAAAGTTTGAGTCCAAAATCAAAATCAAATTTCAAAAAGTAGTTTTTTTCAGCTTCTGATTCTGGGGCCTTCAAAATCAATTTTTTGATTCTGAGAAGCAGAATCAGATGTTAAGAATGAAATTGCCAAACGTTTTATTGGACCAAAAATTATTTTTCAATTCAAAAATACTTTTTAAAAGTTAGGCCAAACACCCCCTTATAAGATTATAAATAGATTGATTTGTTTGTTTGTATATGCCGACCTCTAATTTCTACACGGCATTTTCTGATTCCATCGTATACTAGGCGCGTCAACCGAGCAGCCTCTGTTGACTCATTGACTCATTTTTAAAAATATTATTATTCCGACGACTTGGAATTATATATACCAACCAATAATTAGTACCTCTCTAAAGGAAGCAAAAAAATATAGATAGTATCAAAATTTTGTTGCTATTAGATTTCTCGATCATTAAATTTTTTTGTTTAATTATTTTTATCTATTAAATTATATTATTTAATTAATTATTCACTAAATTTTAAAAAATTATTATTATTCTAATTGTACATTTTTTTATTTAATGATAAAAAATTTAATTCTTTCCCCACTTCTCTTCCTCCCACTCTACCAGTGTACCCGAAGCTCTTGAATCACCCGAAGGCCTGACTTTAGAGTTAGGCCCGATCTTCTAGCCTTAGTTCAACTTCCGATTACCCGGTAAGGGTAAGGTCAGGCTTTATCCTTAGGGTTTGGCTAAGTACGCTTGGTTTGTTTTAATTGGCCTAAACTAGTTTGGTAAAGGTAAGGTATGGGTTTTACCTATTTGATTTGTTCGGGATTAAAGGTTTAATCTAATGACCATATAATAACAA
>NC_033636.1:1713666-1800144 GCF_001540865.1 Ananas comosus
ATAAGTCGAGGGCCATTAGGTGTGTATTGGACTCGCTTGGTAGTAAGAAGAAATGTTTATTGTGACCGCGAGGGATTCCGCTGTGTGACCCGGAATGCTTGGGAGATAGGTAGTTTAGGACTTCGACACGGAAATCGAGAGAGTCGAGACGGCCGCGGTAGGCTATTCCATGGAACCTCTAACCACGTCAAGGTCCTTGATGTAGTTAGTGTTTGAGTTAGAGGGAGAGGCCGCCATTGCAACAGTTGAGTCCCCCTTTGTGTAGGCCTTTGAGCGCCTGTTGTCCTTATAGGAGCTCAGGGCCGCGGCGGCATCCATGGAGGTGTTGACAGTGATTCTTTCGTTATGTAGGTGATGAGTCGTAGACAGCTCGGGAGCGGCTTCTATAGGTTCATCGTTTGTCGCACGAGGACGTCGGAGATTTTCATTTGAGGAGGACCGGACCGAGCGCCTTGCAGTGTCAGGAGCGAGGTGTTAGTTAGCATCGTATCATGGCGCGTTCGGTTAGGTATGGCTCGTGTTGCAGCTTCAGGACGTCGACGGGATTGTGGTTATCCAGACGCCCGTATTAGGTTCTCAAATTGACGTGGCCTGTCCTGGTTGTTGTGAGACATTGGACGTTCTGTACCAGCCCCTAGACGTGGAGAGCACGGACTCTGTTGCGAGGATTGAGATAAGTAACCATCAAGAATAAGTATCGCTTGCCGCGCATTGATGATTTGTTTGATCAGCTGCAGGGATCTTATGTTTTCTCGAAGATTGACCTCCAGTCAAGTTACCACCAGCTGAGGGTGAGGGCGGAGGATGTTCCTAAGACGGCTTTTCGGACTCGGTACAGGCATTATGAGTTCACAGTGATGCCTTTTGGATTGACGAATGCCCCTGCCGCATTCATGGATTTGATGAACAGAGTGTTCAAGTCGTTCTTGGATAGATTTGTGGTAGTCTTCATCGACGATATCCTGATTTACTCCCGGAGTGATGCTGAGCATGAGGAGCACTTGAGGTTTGTGCTACAGCTTCTGCGCGAAAAGAAGTTGTATGCCAAGTTAAAGAAGTGCGAGTTCTGGCTACGGGTGGTTGCTTTCTTGGGCCATGTGATTTCAGCTGAGGGCGTAGCGGTGGACCCGAAGAAGATTGAGGCGATTCGAGATTGGCCTAGACCGACGACGGTTACTGAGGTACGGAGCTTCCTGGGACTAGCTGGATATTACCGTCGGTTTGTGGAAGGCTTTGCGAAGCTTTCCACACCCCTCACACGCTTGACTCGGAAGGGGATTCGTTTTGTCTGGAGCGACGACTGTCAGAGGAGCTTTGACGAGTTGAGACTGAGGTTGACGTCGGCTCCTATCCTTGCCCTTCCTGTTATGGGTGAAGGATTTGTGATCTACAGTGATGCATCGCACAGTGGACTTGGTTGCGTGCTAATGCAGCATGGTAGGGTGATTGCTTATGCTTCACGGTAATTAAAGGATTATGAGAAGAATTATCCTACGCATGACTTGGAGCTTGCCGCGGTGGTTTTTGCTTTGAAGCTCTGGCGGCATTATTTGTACGGCGAGCACTGCGATGTCTTCACCGATCATAAAAGTCTCAAGTATCTGTTCACACAGAGGGAGCTGAACCTGAGGCAACGCCGGTGGTTGGAGTTACTGAAGGACTATGATATTAGTATTCAATATCACCCCGGCAGGGCGAATGTGGTGGCAGATGCGTTGAGCAGGAAATCAGTGCAGAGCCTGAGTTTGAGGATTACTGAGCAGAGACCCCTACTCGAGGAGTTACAGCGGCTGGGACTCGAGATAGTACCCCCTGGATCTACGGCGAGACTGACATCTCTTGTGTTGCAGCCCACTCTGTTGGATAGGATCCGCGAGAAACAGAGTGGAGATCCGTATTTGCTGAGGATTAGAGAGCAGCTAGACAGGGGGAAGGATGAGGGTTTTGCTTTGGACAGCGCGAGAGTATTTAGGTACAGGGACCGACTGTGTGTGCCTGTGGGAACCAAGATGTATAAGGATCTCAAGGCACGGTTCTGGTGGCCTGGAATGAAGCGGGACATTGGCAGGTTTATGGCTCAGTGTTTGACTTGCCAACAGGTGAAGGCCGAGCATCAGGTGCCTGCTGGCAAGCTTCAGAGTCTGCCAGTGCCCGAGTGGAAGTGGGAGCACATCACGATGGACTTCGTCGTTGGATTGCCTAGAGCGCAGGGTGGCTACGACGCGATTTGGGTGATAGTGGACAGACTGACCAAGTCTGCTCACTTTCTACCGGTTCAGACTACCTGGTCCAGGGAGAGACTTGCGCAGCTATACTTGGATGAGATCGTTAGGCTGCATGGCGTGCCAGTGTCGATTGTATCAGATAGAGACCCGAGGTTCGTATCCCAGTTTTGGAAGAGCCTTCAGACAGCCTTGGGTACACAGTTGCATTTCAGCACGGCGTTCCACCCACAGACAGATGGTCAGTCAGAGCGGACCATACAGACTCTAGAGGACATGCTAAGGGCATGCGTCCTGGACTTTGGAGGAGGGTGGTATCGACATTTGAGACTGGTTGAGTTTGCGTACAACAATAGCTATCAAACGAGCATTCAGATGGCTCCGTTTGAGGTGTTGTATGGACGCAGATGTCGATCCCCCCTGTTTTGGAGTGATGTGGGTGAGCGGAGGACACTTGGACCAGAGATTTTACTTGAGGCTGAGGAAAAGGTGAGAGTCGTTCGACGACATCTTTTGACAGCACAGAGTCGACAGAGGAGCTACGTCAATACCAGGAGACGAGACTTGGAGTTTCAGGTTGGAGATCATGTTTTTCTCAAAGTCTCGCCGTCCAGAGGGATACGCCGTTTTGGGGTACGTGGAAAGCTTAGTCTACAGTTTGTTGGCCCTTTCGAGGTATTGGAGCCTATCGGACCGGTGGCTTACAGGATAGCTCTACCCCCGCGACTTTCTGGCATCCACGATGTTTTCCACGTCTCAGCATTGAGGAGATATGTTTTCGATCCCTCTCACGTGATTGACTTCACTCTACTTGAGATTGGCGAGGATCTGAGATACGAGGGGCGAACGTTGCGGATTCTTGCTCGGGAGACGAAAGAATTGCGCAACCGGGTCATCCCGTATGTGAAAGTGCAATGGAGTAATCATGATGAGCGGGAGGCGACTTGGGAGTCTGAGACGGTGATGAAGGAAGCCTATCCCTACTTGTTTGATTCTTGAGTAGAGGTACGTTCAGTTTCGCGGACGAAACTTTTTGTAGAGGGGGAGGATGTGAGATCCCTGGTGTTTGGCTGTGGGGGCTTGTCGACAGCTCTCGAGAGTGTCGGGACAAGTTCGAGTCGCGTTTGCGTCAAATAGACGCAAAACGGGCTCCGTGCGACTCGATGGCAGCATTCAGCGAAGGAATCTGCGAAACAGCAGAATTTTTCTGCTTGCTGTACCGGTACAAGTGTATGCTGTACCGGTACAACCAGCGCGGGGAATGCTTGCTGTACCGGTACAAGGGTTTACTGTACCGGTACAAGCTACGCGCACAGATTTAGCTGCTCTCGGGTTGGCTCTTGTACCGGTACAGGAGCCCGTGTACCGGTACAAGGGAGTAGGTAAAGGGCTAAAACGGTAAAATCTCACCTCGTTTGTATCTCCCTCACCTCCCCTCTCCTTTTAAGTGTCCGAGCAGAGAGAGAGAGTGAGAGAGAGTACTTCCTGCTCTTCTCCATCTTCTTCTTCTCCTCTCTCTCTCTAGGTGTTGGTGGAGAGTCCGGTTGGGGATTCCGTCGCCGACGTCGCGCCGCGAGCCGTTCGAGCGCGCTTGCTGCCGGAGCTTTGCGAGGAGGCCGGGCGGGGGAGCGTCTTCACTGTTCTTGACGTCGCGCCGAGGTTCGACGCTGTCGAGGTGGGTGATTCGGCGTCTTCCCTGGATTTTGGGCAAGTATTATTATTTCTACTCGGTTAGTAGCTGTTTTGCTGAAATCCGCCGTCGACTGTTCGTATTTCAGCTCGTTCTCCGAGTTAGGAAACGTCGCGATAGCGAGAGCCTTGGTTGTTGGATCGGGACTTCGAGAGCAATCCACGAAGCCCTCACTTGCCAGATTTGGTGAAGGTTAGCTCGGTCGAATCCCGTTCCTACTCAGCTGCTGTGAATCTGGACTGAATCGAGGATCCTTAACTTGTTTAGCTTGGCGTTAGCTCGTCCACCGGACTTGGAGGTCCCGTTATCCAGCAGAGGTTGCCTGGTTCGAGGCTTGTTCTGCTGCTGATTTAGCTTTTGAGGTGGGTTACATCGGCTTTATCCTAAGTCTTATGTCGACATGTATAGATCTTGATTCGGTAATTAATTATAACTCAATTCATTGACTATATGTAGATTATTGAAATCTGAATTTTGGAGTATGTTGTTTAAAATTAAGTAGATTATTACATGTTGGACTTGCATTGAATTAGAGAAAACCTGCGATTTGACTGCTTCACCTGTATAAACTGCCTGATTTAGCTTAGGAGCCGTTAGAAATTGTTACTGTCGCAGTATTGTCTGAGACGAGTAGTCCAGGTAGTTTAGATAATTATTTACACTCGTCCTGTTCCCGAGTGGATTTTTACTGGGTCGTTTCAGATTATTCGGACTGTGGGTGCCGTCAGAGTTGACGGTGGACACCGTATCGCCTTTTTGGCGTCAGATTGTGAGAGGCACGTTACCTGTTGGTTGTTAGGCCAGTTTAGAGTCGATTTCTTGACTTTGGCTTTCCAGAAGCCTGTTTGAGCTCACAGAGATACGCTGCATACTCGCGTTGGGTTAGCGCCCACGAGTGCCACTCCGGAGTTAGGCTGTGCTTTCGCGTTGGTGCGCTCATGCCAGTTGGACTTGCTCTCCACGGACATTAGAGTGGATAGAGCCCGATAGTCGCAACGGTAGGACGGACGTGTATTCACAGTCCGAGGATTGCTATGCTTACAGTCCGATTTGGATTGGGTCAGATTTGACATTTCCTACAGTTGGTTGTGTAGTGCGGCATCGATAGTGTAGTAGTTGATAGCGGTTAGAGTGTACTTTCCTGCTTTTCCTTCTATCTTGTCCTTTCGTGTAGACTTAGTGGGTGACCGATGTCGTTTTGGGCGGTACCCACTGAGGACTACTTGTTTTTACAGTAGTTCTCACGCCCAGTTGTTACTTATGTTTTGCAGAGCCACAGGTGCCGGCTGCTGCATCTTCTGCCGATCAGGATCGAGGCAAGGGCGTTGCGAGCTAGAGCCCTACCCGACAGTCAGAGCCAGAGGCTTTCCCCTACTGCAGGTAGTTTTGTTTTGGAGTTTATGTACATAGTTGTTTAACTCGCCAGTGCGAGTAGCTTTGTATTTTGGATTCTAGCTATGTATATGAAACTCAGATATTTAGCTTATTTTTTTGGGCAGCTCTATGCTGCTGTTTGTAGTATTGTATTTCTACTGGTACTTTGACGCTTCGTATACAGGGAAAATTTCTTGTATACGGCGGATTTGTCGGCGTGCCCGGGGAACGAGACATCCGGGGCGTGACAATTAAGCTAAAAATTAATTATTTATATATATATAAATATAAAATATATATATTCGAGCTGTTATCGAGCCGAACACGAACGAGCTAACCTCAGCTCGTGTTCAGCTTATTTATTAAACGAGCTGAAAAATTCAATTCATATTCGGCTCATTTATTAAATAAGTGATTCGATCTCGAGCTCATTTCGATCTGAACACGAGCTGGCTCGCGAAAAGCAAAATAATATGACAAGAAAATAAATCCTAACCTTTCAAAAATTAGAATGTAAAATTTATGTATGTTTGGTTCCTCGAAAAAATGTGAAAAGATATTTTTAAGAAAAAAAATTTCTTTGAAAATTTATTTTTTCAATTTTCTTTTGCTTAGATATAAAGAAAACAAGCTTTTATAAATTTATTTTAAAAATTTTTATAGAAATTTAGTATTTTTATTTTTCTCAAAAAAATTTTTAAAAAAAGGAAAATACTAGTTTTTCATGAAATATGGAATTTTTTTAAAAAAAAATGCTTATTTTTCATCGAGTCAAACATGCGAAAAATTGAAAAAAAGAATTTTCTTGAATTTTTTTTGCAGGCCTTATTTTCTAGGTATATGGATAGCTATCCTATTCTAAGATGGATGAGATGTAAGATGTGCATTCCTATTTGGCTTTACAAGTTGTATTTACTTTGACAAAAGGTCAATAGGTAAATTATACCTGTTGGTCGTCAATCAATGAGATGTGTGTCACTTTGATTCTAAAATTTTGATTTATTATAATATTATTTTATAAATTAATTGAATTAACTTCCACCATCAAATTTACTTGACTAAATATTGATAGGTTGCTGATTTAAAAATGATATAGCGATTTAATTATTGTCATACCATCAATCACAATATTGCTATATCACTTTTATATTAACGACACATAAATATTTAGTCAGTTAAATTAGATTGCATAACTTGATTGTGACAATTCAGAAAGTTCGAGTCGAAAATTGCAATAAATTAAATTTGGCTAAATTACAGAAAATATCACTGTCAAAATTTGAATTTTTCACTTTCATTTCTTGTCATTTAAAAACCTACACTTTACCCCCTTGTAAAATAAAAAATATTCACTTTACTCCCTACCGTTAGTGATCCGTTAAGATTCCATTATAAAATATTTTTATACCAAAAGTACCCTCTGCCCTCTCTATTGTTGCTTCGCCCTCCTCCGCCTCGCCGCCTCGCCCTCCTCCACTGCCTCGCCCTCACCCACATCTCCTTTGCCCACCTCTTCATCCACGCCCACCTCGATTTCCTCCCTATTGTCGCCGAAATGGAGGGGCGACGAGGGTGTAGGAGAAGAAGTGGAGCAGGTGGAGAAGAAGATAGAGAGGAACTGCAGCTGATCGAGACGCGAATCACAGCCGATCGAGGCAGCGGATGAGCAAGATGAGGGAGGAGACGAAATAGTGAGGGATAAAATGGTTATTTTGTTGTCACAGTTCACACCGTACCTCCATGAATATTTTTTATTTTACAACGGGGCAAAGTGTAGATTTTTAAATGACATTGGCGAAAAGTAAAAAATCGAATTTTGACAGAAAAATTTTATGTAATTTAGCCATTAAATTTTGATGACCAAAATGTCATGCACCTCATAGCTTGAGGATCAAAAGTATAATTTACCATAACNTCACTTTACTCCCTACCGTTAGTGATCCGTTAAGATTCCATTATAAAATATTTTTATACCAAAAGTACCCTCTGCCCTCTCTATTGTTGCTTCGCGGCACCCATAACCACCCCCTCGCCCTCCTTTTTCGCCTCGCCTTCGCCCTCGTTGTTCTTGCCCACCTCTTCATCCACGCCCACCTCGATTTCCTCCCTATTGTCGCCGAAATGGAGGGGCGACGAGGGTGTAGGAGAAGAAGTGGAGCAGGTGGAGAAGAAGATAGAGAGGAACTGCAGCTGATCGAGACGCGAATCACAGCCGATCGAGGCAGCGGATGAGCAAGATGAGGGAGGAGACGAAATAGTGAGGGATAAAATGGTTATTTTGTTGTCACAGTTCACACCGTACCTCCATGAATATTTTTTATTTTACAACGGGGCAAAGTGTAGATTTTTAAATGACATTGGCGAAAAGTAAAAAATCGAATTTTGACAGAAAAATTTTATGTAATTTAGCCATTAAATTTTGATGACCAAAATGTCATGCACCTCATAGCTTGAGGATCAAAAGTATAATTTACCATAACTAATAGTAAGCCTTTCAAAAGAGTTAAAATTTGAATTAGCAGCTCCATTAGTTTCTCCGTCTTTATTTGATTTTTCACTCTAGTTATCAATAAATTTTTCTAATTTATTTTAATTATGCTCTTATTAAGTCAGACGAAGATTCTCATTTCAGGTTACGGGTGTTTAGTTGTACATAAAATTGGAAAAAATAATTTTTCACAGAAAAAAATTTTTAGTGGGAAAAAATTTTACATTTTTGTAATGTTTGGTTTATAGAAAAATACTAGTTTTCTATCGATATTTATTTAGTTGAAAGAAAAAAATACACATTTCTCCAATTCGGTGGAAAAAAAAATAAAAGAAAAAAGTTTTACGTAGCTTGATTTTTTATTTTTCACCGAAAATCGGCAGAAAACAAAAACACTCAAGTTTACTCAAATGTGTAAAAGTAGTTTGAAAAAAAAATTTATGGCTAAACAAATACACTGAAAATAATTTTTTAAGTCAAAAATAATTCTCGGTATATTTTACCACCAACCAAATACACAATTAGGCCCCGTTTGGATACCTCTGAAAATGTAGTATAGTTAAACTATGTTACACTGGTAGGAAAATAATCCTGTGAAGCGTTTGGGAGAAAAAAAAATAACGTAATTTTTGGAGTATAGTTAAACTATACTCTAAAAAATAGAGTAAAATTATAATTTACCCTAGCCAAAGAAAAAAAAATTCCATCATTCTTGGGCTCGCTTATCCCAAAAATGTACCTAAGTTCTAAATTTTAAATTTCAACATAAAATTTTAAATTTCAACATTGATTTTAAATTTTAAATTTTAAATTTTATAGTTTAAATTTATATTCAAATTTTATAGTTTTAATTTATATTCAAATTTTTAATTTCAAATTTTGAATTTTGAATTTTGAATTTTGAATTTTGAATTTTGAATTTTGAATTTTGAATTTTAAATATTAAATTTTAAATTTTAAATATCAACAATTTAAATTTTATAATTTCAAAATATTAATGTCAAATTTTAAATTTTCTAATTTTATAATTTCAAATTTTAATTTTTGAATATCAAATTTTAAATTTTAGTTTTCAAATGATAAATTTTAAATTTTAAATTTTAAATTTTCTAATTTTATAATTTCAAAATTTTAATTTTCAATTTTCAATTTTCAATTTTCAATTTTCAAATTTCAAATTTCATTTTAAATTTTAATTTTAAAAATCAAAATTTCAAATTTTAAATTTTAAATTTCAAATTTCAAATTTCAAATTTCAAATTTCAAATTTCAAACTTTAAATTTTAAATTTAAGTTTCAAATTTCAAATTTCAAATTTTAAATATTAAAGTTATTTTCTTAATTTTAAATTCTAAATTTTAAATTTCAAAAATTAAAAATTAAATTTAGATTTTTCTATTTCAAATTTCAAATTTCAAATTTAAAAATTTAAAATTTAAAATTTAAAATTTCACATTTCGCATTTCACATTTCAAATTTCAAAATTTAAATTTTAAATTTTAACTTTTAATTTTAAAATTTAGGGAAATCCTTTGGAATTGTACAATGCGCATCCAAAAAGTTTAAAAATTAAATTCGTGGAATTTTTTAGAATTATAGGATTTCCTGACCAAAACCACAGTTTTTAAATTCCGTAGAGATTTTTTAACTGTGCATCGAAACATGCCCTTAGCATGAAATAATATTTGTAATTAAGGAACAACATTTATGACAAGAATTAGATGAAGGACTTTTTTATCAATCAACTTGAACTTTTGATTTGGACTTGGACATTTCAACATCATACCTAAATTTGGTTTACTGCTCCCTTAGATTTGGCACAACTTCCATTTCAATCCGATCCAACTCCGTTTCCTATGTTTCCTTTAATTCGCTTCTTGTATTCTCATCTTGCTTAGAGTCGTTATTCCAATGGATCGTAAGCGCTAACCAACTATCCCAAAAGTACGTATTGATAGGAATGGCATATTCATCGTATTTAAGAGCTCAACCACAGCACTCACGGATTTCAAACCTGACTCAACTTATCTATACGTTAGATGTATTGCTCGGCCTTTCGCCGTTAGATTTCTTGTGGACCGTAGCCCCACTCAACTTATTAGTTTTCTGAACTTACTGTCATGGGACAGAAAGTTAGATCCATTTTAGCTTAATAATAAATAGCCAACACAAAGGTCAACTAGGATAGACAAGCTCAATATCCTCTCACGTATGCAAGCACCGACCACTCAGGTCAAATGAAAAGTGTGAAATCAATGATACTATAAGTACACGGGCACCAACCACTCAGATCAATTGGAATATAAAAATGTAAGTGTCACTACCGCTCTACTTCTATATCATGACAAACGGAAAGGTATACTAAGTAGAGCGGGGATTGAAGTCACGTGATGAAGAGTTCAAGTACTGGATATGTATATATATAAGCAGTAAAAAATAAGAATGAAGGGAACATCACCGAGCGTGAACCACTGAATTGACTCCGGATTGAAATACCCACATGTGTTTAGAAAATTGCGTACGGTAAAACACAGCGGAAAGAAATCAAACAAATTTGATTTTGAAATACTCTCGAGATCCGATCTAAAAAACCACGTAATTAGTATCCCTCATATTTTAAGATTAAAAGAGAAAAGCAAGATCGAATCTTTACATTTTGCGTTGTTAGATCTTCACATCAATTTGATGATCATGGAATTGGGTTCTTCTGAAACAGCACACGCATCCAGCCTCTATAAGTATCCACACGAGGTTCTTGATTTGATCGATATCCTCACCGGGGTGCTAGCTCCCTTACAAAGGACATCTTTCTTGCTAGAAGATAGAAGAGAGATGAGAAGAGAGATGATGGCTAGGGTTTTCCCAAAACTCCTGTATCATTATATATAGAGGAATATTGTGATATACTGAACCTTAACAAATTGTTAATGTTACAGTATAAGTTTATGCTTGATTGAGTTGGAGACGTTTTGCGCAAAATAGATATAAAAACGAACTTTAAAACTCAAGATTTATATTATAGAGGACTAAAGTGCAATGCTTAGTTATAGGGGGGGCTTGTTGGCTATTTTTCTTTAACTAAGCAGTGGAGTCCACGTGCTTTCCCATCCTTATCCCCACCGCCTTAATTAGTGGTGGAGAGGAGGGAGTGAAGTTAATTAGCTTTTTCTCTCTATCTCTCTTTAATTTAGCTCGTGTGCACGGTGGAGAGCTCAAGCTCGGGAGATTTTCGTCGGCGTTTCGAAGAGCCGTTCGAGCATGTGGACGTCGCTGTTACGCCGTTGGAGGCCGGGTGAACGCGTGTTTTCCTCTTCTTTCGACTTCTCGCTGTGGTTGGATTAGCTTTTTGAGGTGGTCAAAGTGATGCTTACCGAATTTTTGCGGATTTCCTCCTAAGTTCTGTTGTTAGCATGTATTCATAGATATTGTCATGTTTCATTGCTCAATTCATCGATTTATTCTGTTTCTAAAATCTGAATTGGAGCTTAGAATATTAGTTAAATAATACATGTTGGACTTGAATTTGACTTAGGAGAAAACTGGCGCTTCTACACTGTCATATGTTAAAACTATCAGATTTAGCTCTAGAAGCTGTAGTTTATTTGTATCACCGCAGTTTGTGGGCAGTGGATACCGAGAATAGTGTAGAATAATATTACGCTCGTGCTGGGATGCCGAGCTTATTTTTCCAATATGTTTAGACTGTTCCAGATTGTCGGATGCCGTTGGGTTGACGGTGGACCCAGATTACTGTTTTTGCATCAGATTGTGCCGAGGGCACGTGTGTTTTGGTTGTTAGACCAGTTAGACCCTATTTACTTGACTATAGCCTGTGAGAGCCTGATTGAGCTCGACAGAGACACGATTGCATATTCTGTTGGGTAGCGCCCACGAGTGCCACTCTGGAGTCGTGCTTTGTGCGTTTGCGTTGGTGTCGTTTTGTCCTGGTTGGACTTGCTCTCCACTGACGACCTGATTTGGTGTCAGATAGTGTAGCTTCGACAGGCGGGACGGGTGTGTTCACAGTCCCTAGCGAGATTGGGTCAAGTATTACTTTTCTACAGATAGTTGGTGTTAAACTATGATAGTATAGGTGCGTATAGCTGTAGATTTATCCTAGTTTTCTTACTATACTTGTTTACATCTGTATACTTAGTGGGTGAGCCGTTGAGGTCGGTAGCGTTACCCACTGAGGACTACTTCTTTTTTAGTAGTTCTCACGCCCAGTTGTTGGAATCTTTGCAGAGCCTTCTTCTTCGGCAGCTGCTGTTGCTGAGCTTGATCGTGGAAAGGATGTTTCGAGTTAGAGCCCTTCCTGACGAGTTGCAGAGCTAGAGGAGTACCAGCTACAGGTAGTTGTAGTTTTTGGGTTAGTATACATACTGATGTTGTTTCTCGCTGGAGCGAGTATTTTGGTTACCTGGATGCTTTGTATGTATAGTTAACCCCTGTTGTTTATATATATATTTCATTTCTTCTAACAGCTCTATACTACTGTTTGTAGTATTGTATGATTATAGGTACAGCTATCGCTTCGTATATAGGAAAAATTTTTTTGTATACTGCGGATTTGTCGGCGTGCCCGAGGAAACGAGAAATCCGGGTCGTGACAAATATAATCCCCTTTTTAATAATATAATAACCATTAAGGATAAGTACAAATCTAGATTTAAATTTATTCTTTACTTAATTAGTTAGATCGATCAAATCCTAATTTGATTTGACTTGAACTTTATCTTAATTTGATCATATCAAATTAATAATGCAGTATTTGCACATAAGTCATCTCATAATTTACTAACTATTAGTAAGTCCTCTCTTGTAACATTTATACTTTAATACCACTAATTTGTAACAATTACATATTAGTCCAATTATCAACATATTGATAATTAGGTCCTCCGGCGATTCAATAATCGCAATCTAGTTATCCGATCAATCACAATCTCTTATGTGGGTGACCCCATAGGTTCTATTCTATCTGGTAGTGAGATATATTTTAATCACTATTAACAATATCACTGAAACTCCTTTCAGTGAATTGGAATAATTTCAACTCAGCCCAATGAGAATTATCGATCATCTAGATAATTCTCATAAGTCTCACAATCCACCAGTAATGCCTAACAGCATATAGTGGCATTCTAGTAGAATGGAATACTGAACTTCTTGGTGCAGTTACCGTGTGATACAGTCCTTCTATTATGAGTCCCGACTAGATGGAGGTTATGGAATAACTCGTCAAACCCCATCGTCTGTCATATGTTAAATTTATTCGACTTGAGTTTTTAATATCGAAAACCCTTTTCCGCTATTACCTCTGCCCTGATCAAGGTCTTCTAAACTCGGTCTCATAAATCACATAGGACTAACACCCCTATCAACCAAGAGAGATAGATTCCATATAAGTGCACACCCTATTCCTACAATAAACCTACTGCAGCCAACATGCACCGCAAAGACCCGAATGGCTAGGGACCAAGTGTATGTATAGTCAAACTACAGTAACCTCATTGTGAATAGCCGAGGCACCGCAGGTCAAAGGACCAGTCATACTACTGCAACATTGTGTCACACTCCGGGGCCGATTTTAAAAGCCTTTTTAAATTGAATACAATCTTTGAAATCAGAGTTGCGGAATACGTGCTATATTTTTTTATTTTTTTTTTCAACCTAGCCCACGTGATGTACAGACCCGCCACAAATACAAAGTTACTCTGTCCACTCGGACAGAGTCTCCTTTGTATTTGCATGGCGTACCAACGATACATCAGGATCTGAACCACAACCTACATTTACCAATAACAATCAATTCATGCATGCATTTTCATACAGCTAGTGATCCTTAGAAATGATTCATGCTTCTAAACACTCCTTAGGCGCTGGATGATGCAATGCACAGTATAACAAGAATTCTATTTAAAAGTGCTCTTCGCCCTGAAGCTTTGTTTTTAAACTCTAATTCAATCATTCACAAAAACCATTCAAAAATCTTTTCAAAACTGTTTCCCACTCGGAAACTCTATTTTGAAAACCGACTACCTCGAGGGTAGAAAACCACTATGTATAAACACATAAATCCGAAACCAAAGATCCATAAACTCCAAAACCACAGATCTAAAATCTCCAATCACATGCATAACAGGAAATCACCAACTCAACAGTTCACAAAATACTCAAATAGTAGTATTGATCATCTAACTGAACCATTCATTATTAAAAACTACTAAGTGCGGAATGAAATATAACCAGGGTGATGATCGCTACTGCAGTCTAGTTAGTGCGTCCTCCCGTCAAGCCCAAAATCCAACTCCTTGCCCAAATCACCTGAAAAAATGAGGGGTGAGAAATCGCAATCAAGATTTTCCAGTGGGTACGACAGAGCCACGAAGACAAGCCGTAATTACTGAAAACCAAAGGAGGTAAGGTAAACAAGTACTAATGTTATGATACAAAAGTGAACTACAGTAGCTATAATAGATATGATAAAAAGCAAGTAATAACAACTGCTACTGTATGGAAAACAATGCCGAGTATGCCTCAAGGTAACTAAACTAAAACTGTACCCAATCTGGTGCTTACTCTGTTGGTCCGCAGACCTCAAGCGTTGCCTGTCACAATGCTTGCACCGACTTGATTCATCCGCCCACTGGACGACTAATCCGGATAAGTACACCTCCGGTTGGTGGCCAAATCGACCTGGTGTCATGAATACCCCAAAGTGCTGTGACTAAGTCATACTGATATGCTAAATGCGAAACTGGCTGAAGCCGGTGCCTTGGCCGAAGCTAGATACAAGGGCGTACAACGCCGAACCACGATCAACCAGATCGAAACACATGACAAAGGAGTCGATGTATTGCCTGGACCCAAGGTCCACAGAGATACAATATATATGCAAGCCTGCTCTACATGTCTATCAACAACTAACAATATGCAATCAATAAGGTAAGATATACGAATGATAAACAAAGCAACCGACATGTAGAGAGTACAATACTAAAATAGAAGAACAGAGAGAGGTGAAACGATCTTACCGACTACCAGCTCGAAGCACCCACCTGTTACAAATGCGCCGAAAACTTGGGTAAGCAACGAGTCAACCGGACCTACGAAGATCCACCGAGTCAGTATCCAACCCACCAAACCAAAGTACACGACTCCCGAACACCCACACAAATCCTCAAAAATTGATTTCCTAAAACCGATCACCGTAACTTGCCGGAAGTCCCGAAAACCACACCGGGACATCGTCGGGACCCACTAAATGTCCCGAAACTCACCGACTCTTGTCACGAGTCACCCGTTGCCACTAAACACCATTATTCATGGGACTTGGCAGCAGACACACCACCTCACATCGAAACGATTATTGTCGGATAATCGTTCCGATCCGGGTTCCCGAAAGTATCTAATTCGACACCGAAACCCACCGTAGCTCACCCGTCGTTTCTGAACCCTCGAAACAATGTCGGTGACTAGCCAACAAGGCTCCGCAACCAAACAAATTATCGTGAGGCACCGTCGGAAGAATTCCGAACTGAGGACGCGTTTCGTCGACGAATTTCGCCGAAAAACGTACCGAAAACCAATTTCCAATCTCCGAAAAGGCCCGGGGCCTTGGACAATCAGTCCAGAGGTTACCCACTGCCCGCACATGCTGCCAACAATAGCCACTAAATGTACAATTGCATATAAGCCCCTGCGACTACACAAAATTGCATCATTTTATTCGATTTTTGGGATTTTACGGCCCGACAACGCAAACCGAGGATCTTCCAGTCCGATCGAGACACCCGTGGACATGTAACACATCGACGAAACCCATCCTCTCTCCAAGTTCTTAAAACCACACACATATATATATATGTGCAAATCCAATAAAACCCTTTTTTCTCGAAAATCGTGCATCGGATCTGAAATCTGTCAGCGCCAATGGTTTCAGAATAGTCGAACCATTGAAAATGAGCTATTGGAGTGCTATGAATGGAGTCCGATATGCACCAGAAGCCATCTCTACTGATCGGCCTCTCCGGGAAACCGGAGTTACTATTCACTTTAAGTGATTAGTAATGATCGCGTAACTCCATTCAAACTCGTTTTCTCCTGAAACTTGACGAGTGCTTTTGCAATTAAAATACACACAAAAACATCATCAATAGAGAGTTTAGTTACACTGCCAAAATCTCAGTCCTTATACATTGAGTAAGTCACTGACGAGTGAGTAGACATCCCAGTGACTTCTCGCGGCGGTCACACTCGGCACCCTTGTTCTCTAACAACCATCTACATATTCGCTTCAGTGTCCCCACACTGTCGACTCGAGACTCGTCTACTCAAAAAAGGAAGCGGCCTATGTACCAATCTCACCGGATCAATCACCGTCCCCGTGATAATCCATTGATCGGGAGCATTTAGGAATTAACTACCAATGACACATGTCTCAAATTCTCAATTCTTGAGAATATATTTCATCATCTTATTAATTTCTTGGACGATTCATGGACACATACACAACATGAATAGAAATAAGAACCCAAATTTATTCAAAATATTTTAAAGTCGAATACAAATTTATGTACTAGAAAGAATACATGTGTCGGCCTAGTTGGCTTTTAGGGCATACATCTAACAATGTGTCCGTCGTCGCGTCTAGCTTCTACGAGACGAGGGATGCCGACGGGGCGTACGACAGGTCCACCGAGTCAGGATCTAATCCACATGACTCAAAACATATCGCTTACAAACCCAAAACTGCTTGTAGAATCAGTTTCCCAAAATCGGTCGCCGAACTCGCCGGGAATCTCGAAAATGCACCGGGATGTCCCTAGGACCCACGAAACATCCCAAAAAGCACCAACTCGCACTGAGAGTCAACCGTTGTCCCGAAACATACCGATTCGGGTGTCCAGACAGCAAACACAAGTCTCTAAGTAAACTCAGTTGTCATCGATCTATCGTTCACTATCGGGCTTCCGAAAATGTCCACTTTGGCACTGGAAGTCTCCGTTACTCACCGGTTGTGAGATCCCTGGTGTATGACTGTGGAGGCTTGACGACAGCTCTGGAGAGTGTCGGGACAAGTCCGAGTCGCGTTGGCGTCAAATAGACGTAAAACGGACTCCGTGCGACGCGAGGGCGGCTTATCGCGAAGAATTCTGCAAAACAGCACCATTCTCTGCTTACTGTACCGGTACAACCAGCGTGGCTGTACCGGTACAACCATCGCGCAATGGCTCAACTGCTCTCGAGTTGGCTCTTGTACCGGTACAGGAGCCCGTGTACCGGTACAAAAGGGTAGGTGACAGGGTAATTAGGTAATTTCTCCACCTCGTTTGTATCGCCCCTCACTCCCCTCTATATAGTTTCGTGTAGAGAGAGAGAGAGGGTTTCCTACTGTTTCTTCATCACTCTCTCACTCTCATCCGGTTGAAGGCAAAAGGGAGCTCGGATTCGACGCCGACGACGCGCCGCGGAGCCGCTTGAGCACACTTTTGACGCCAGGGCATTACGAGGAGACCGGGCGAGCGTGCGACTTCACTGTTCTTGACGTCACACCGGTGCTAGTCACTGTCGAGGTGAGTGTTCAGTTGGAATAGCTTCGAATACTTCGGGTATCATCAAATTTGAGCTTAAATGCCGTTTTGCTGTTTTTCGCCGTCGACCGTTGGTATTTCAGCTCGTTCTCGACGTAGGAGCATCGGATTGCGACGAGACTTGGCTCTTTGGATTCAGGACTTCGAGAGGAATCCAAGAAGCCCTTACTTGCTGGATTTGGTGGAGGTTAGCTTGGTCGAATCCCTGTTGTACCTCACTGCTGTAATTCGGGACTAAAACGATGATTTGTTGTTGTGTAGAGCTCGAGCGTGGACGATTTCTGGACTCGGAGCTGTGCGTTTGATCCAGCAAGTTGCTCTACACCAGAGGGAGTCCTTCGCTGCCAGAGATTAGCGTTTGCAGTGGGTTACACTCGCTTTTACTCCTAAGTCATATTCGTCGGCGATGTTATATTATCCGACCTTTGATGACTCTAATTCTAGCTCAAATTCATGGATTAAATGGTAGAGTTTTTCATATCTGAATTTGAGCATGTGGTAATAAATTGAATAGGTTATACATGGTTGCACTTGAAAATTAATTAGGAGAAAACCTGCGCGACTTTTGCACTGCTCACTTGACTTAAACTCGCCTGATGTTAGCTCTAAGGACGCCGTTATTAAAATTGTACTGTCGCGGTATCTTCGAGACGAGTACCCAGGTAAGTTTAGAGTATATCTCACAACCTCGTGCCTGTTTTGCCGAGGACATTTTACAGGATCAGTTCAGGCTGTTCGGACTGTAGGGTAGGCGTGAGGTTGACGGCCGCGGACCTGTATCGCCTCTTTGGCGTCTGATTGTGGCGTGGGCACGTTACCTTGTTGTTGTTAGACCAGTTAGAGTCGATTTCTTGTCTTTGGCATCTTCAGAGCCCTGTTTGAGCTCGACCAGAGGATACGCTGCATACTCTGTTTGTTAGCGTCCAAGAGTGCACACTCTGGAGTCAGTGTTTGTGCTTTCGCGTTAGTGTCGCTCATTGCCAGTTGAACTTTGCTCCTTCACGGACCAGTTAAGTGGATAGAGCCGATAGTCGCGCAACGGGGCAGGGACGGTTATTTCACAAGTCCCAGGGAACGGTTAATCTTACAAGTCCCGATTTGGATTGCTTGCCGATTTGACATTTTCTACAGTTGGTTCGTTAGGCATGATAGTGTAGTGGATGATATGGTATAGTGTACTTCCTGGCTTTTCTTTCTATCCTTGTCCCTTTGTAGACTTAGTGGTCAACCCGATGTCGCTTTTGGCGTACCCACTGAGGACTACCTTGATTTTTACCAGTAGTTTCTCAATCGCCCGCAGTTGTTACTTATGTTTGCAAGCACAGGTCTCGGCTTCTTGCATTCTTCTGCCGATCAGTGACGAGACAAGGGCTTGCGAGCTTCAGACGCCCTATCCCGACAGTCAGAGCTATGAGCTTTTCCCCTACTGCAGTATTCTGTTTTGGAGTTTATGTACCTAGTTTTTAACCGTCGCAAACGTGCATGTACGCTTTGTATTGGATTCTAGCTTAATGTATACTGAAACTGCAGGATATTTAGCAGACTTGATTTTTTTGAACAGCTCATGCTACTTGTTGTAGTGATTGTATTTCTGCAGGTACTTTGACACTCTGTATACGGAAAAAATTTCTTTGTATACGGCGGATTTTGTCGGCCGGTGCCGGGACCCGAGACATTCGGTCGGCGTGACAATTAAGTTGGTATCAGTAGCTCATTGCTCGTAGATCGTCTGATGTACAGAACCTAAGTGCAAACCTTATGAACAAGCTAAGACGCGAGAGGCGTAATTTAATTACGAAAGTCAATGATTATTTGTTCTAACTCCTCTTAGAGTAGAGTGAGTGACTGAAGGAGTTTCTGTTTTGGCCTTAGAAATTATGTTGGCTGCAGACGACATAATTTTGAGGAGAAACAGAGGCCGCCTTCTAGACTTTCGTTTGATTGAGTCGAGAGTGTTTTGTTGTATCTGACCCCGATTTGTTCCTTTCAGCTATGTATCGTCGCCGAGGCCGACCGTCGTTACGGGAGCGTGCGCAGTTGGCGCAGGATCGTGCTAGATCTCCCGAGATGCCTGAGCAGGCAGAGGCGAGTGCACCCCCAGTTGTAGAGCAGAGGGCCCGACCGGAGGCGAGTGCATCCCCTGATCTGAGTGCACAGCTGGCTGCCCTGACTGAGGTGACGAGGCAGCAGGGGGAGTTGTTGCAGAGGTTGTGTGAGAGGATATCTCAGTCACCGAGTTCAGCACCGAGTGTACCAGAGCAGACTGTTCCACCGCCGATTACTCCAGTGACCGTACCAGCTGCAGCAGTTCCTCCGTCGGCAGCAGTTCCAGTAGCGCCAGTTGCGCCGGCTAGGGGGCCAGTATCGTTGACTGAGGCTGAGCAGGAGCGGTGGACGGAGAGATTAGCTCGTTTCCGGCGCTTTGACCCACCGACCTTCGATGGTAGCGGCACTGAGGCCTGGGTTGTTGAGGGATGGGTCAGTGCGACGGAGAGGTTATTTGAGGATCTGTTCGTTCCAGAGAGGGAGCAGGTACCACTGGGAGTACACTGTTTGTCAGGTGATGCACGTGATTGGTGGCGGAGAGCGAGGCGAGACCAGGGACTGGTGGCGGCGCAGCTGAGGTGGGATGAGTTCTGTGGAATGCTGTATGGGATGTATTTTCCCAACAGCATGAAACAGAAAATTGAGGAGGACTTGAAGAGGATCCAGCAGGGCGAGCGGACAGTTCAGGAGTATGTTCGGGAGTTTACTAGACTCCTGAACTGTGTTCCGTTTGTAGCCAGAGATGAGGCACATAGGGTCTATTTGTTCGAGCAGGGTTTGAGACCCGATCTATTCAGGTTCGTCAGGGCGCAGAGGTCGAGGACTTTGGATGCGTCCATTGAGCAGGCATTATAGGAGGAGAGAGGAGAGGTGTCGCTGCGGGAGAGGACTCAGGCGCCGGGACAGAGTCAGGACAGGAAGCACCCAGCTCCAGACGACGGAGGTCAGTCGAGTAGCAGGCGTCCACCGAGGCCTCCACGATCGCGTTCATAGGGTCGCGGGTTCGCGGGGCGTCAGCGATCCAGGGACTCTCGTCAGAGGGGACAGCCAGAGAGGATGCCACAGTGTGTGATCTGCGGAGGACCACACTGGCCAAGACAGTGTGATCAGAGGGAGGGCCGGTGCTACGGGTGTGGTCAGCCGGGACACATGAGGGCAGCTTGTCCCCGAGCAGCATCTCCAGCACCATCATCAGCTTCGGCTCCACCAGCACCTCAGCAGACTTACAGAGCAGCACCGAGTTACCGCCAGGAGTATAGGTCGTCCATGCCGCGACAGGGTGAGCGGTGACAGCAGGCTCCGAGTGGCAGAGTCTATGCAGCTCAGGTGGAGGACTCTACTGCAGCTGACCGAGTGGTGGCAGGTATCACTTTGATTTCCAGCATTCGTACTCGTACTCTTTTTGATACTGGAGCCTTGCATTCTTTTGTTAGCCGAGCATTTGCATTGTTGCATGGTCTAGAGTTAGGGGCATTGTCACAGGCACGAGAGGTGCAGATTTCGGACCATGTTTTACAGGTTGCAGAGTGTTGTTGGTCATGTCCGGTGCAGTTAGATTCGTGGGTTATGCCCGCAGACCTGTTGGTGTTAGGGCAGCTGCAGGACTTCGACGTAGTGCTCGGTATGGATTGGCTGGCGCGATACTATGCTACGATCGACTGTGGAGCGAGGACGGTGACGTTCCGCGAGCCAGGCCAGGAGGAGTTTACTTTCAGAGGCTGCAGGAGCGCGCTGTTTGCCACCTGGATATCTTCGGCGAGGGCTCGTCAGATGCTGAGCAGTGGGTGTATCGCTTTCCTATCGACAGTTGTGGAGGTACCTACGGCGGCGCCGGAACTCGAGGACATCCCAGTAGTCCGCGAGTTTTCGGATGTGTTTCCCCCTGAGTTGTCGACGTTGCCGCCGGAGAGGAATATTGAGTTTGTGATTGATGTAGTTCCTGGAACTGCACCAATCTCAAAGGTATCTTATCGGATGGCGCCGGCAGAGCTGAGGGAGCTAAAAGCACAGCTTCAGGATTTGATGGATAGAGGGTTTGTGAGACCCAGTGTGTCGCCTTGGGGAGCACCGATGCTGTTTGTAAAGAAGAAGGATGGTTCGCTCAGGTTATGTGTGGATTACCGGGAGCTGAATAAAGTGACCATCAAGAACAAGTATCCTCTGCCGCGCATTGATGATCTATTCGATCAGCTGCAAGGATATTGTGTCTTTTCGAAGATTGATCTCCAGTCAGGTTACCACCAGCTAAGGGTGAGGGCCGAGGATATTCCCAAGACGGCTTTTCGGACTCGGTACGGGCATTATGAGTTCACGGTGATGCCTTTTGGATTGACGAATGCCCCTGCCGCCTTCATGGATTTGATGAACAGAGTGTTCAAGCCGTTCTTGGATAGGTTTGTGGTAGTCTTCATCGACGATATCCTGATTTACTCCCGGAGTGATGCTGAGCATGAGGAGCACTTGAGGATTGTGCTACAGCTTCTGCGCGAGAAGAAGTTGTATGCCAAGTTAAAGAAGTGCGAGTTCTAGCTACGGGAGGTTGCTTTCTTGGGCCATGTGATTTCAGCTGAGGGCGTAGCGGTGGACCCGAAGAAGATTGAGGCGATTCGAGATTGGCCTAGACCGACGACGGTTACTGAGGTACGGAGCTTCCTGGGACTAGCTGGATATTACCGTCGGTTTGTGGAAGGCTTTGCGAAGCTTTCCACACCCCTCACACGCTTGACTCGGAAGGGGATTCGTTTTGTCTGGAGCGACGACTGTCAGGGGAGCTTTGACGAGTTGAGATTGAGGTTGACGTCTGCTCCTATCCTTGCCCTTCCTGTTATGGGCGAAGGATTTGTGATATACAGTGATGCATCGCATAGTGGACTTGGTTGCGTGTTTATGCAGCATGGTAGGGTGATTGCTTATGCTTCACGGCAATTAAAGGATTATGAGAAGAATTACCCTACGCATGACTTGGAGCTTGCAGCGGTGGTTTTTGCTTTGAAGCTCTGGCGGCATTAATTGTACGGCGAGCACTGCGAGATTTTTACTGATCATAAAAGCCTCAAGTATCTATTCACTCAAAAGGAGTTGAATTTGAGACAGCGCCGGTGGTTGGAGTTGTTGAAGGATTATGACATCAGTATCCAGTATCATCCCGGCAAGGCGAACGTGGTGGCAGATGCGTTGAGCAGGAAGGCAGTGCAGAGCTTGAGTATGTTGATCACTCGGCAGAGACCGTTACTCGAGGAGCTGAGACGGCTGGGACTCGAGGTAGTTTCCCCTGGATGTACTGCGGGATTCGCGTCTATGATCTTACAGCCCACTCTGTTGGATAGGATTCGAGAGAAACAGAGTGGAGATCCACACTTGTCGAGGATTCGAGAGCAGCTTGAGAGGGGACAGGCCGAGGGCTTTGTTGTCGACAGTTCGGGAGTACTGCGGTACAGGGACCGACTGTGTGTACCTATGGATTCAGAGATCCGAAAGGACATCTTGCGAGAGGCTCACTGTTCACCTTATACTGTTCACCCCGGTGGAACCAAAATGTATAAGGATTTAAAGGCTCAATTTTGGTGGAATGGAATGAGAGGGACATTGGTAGATTTGTGGCTCGGTGTCTGACTTGTCAACAGGTAAAGACCGAGCATCAGGTACCTGCTGGCAAGCTTCAGAGTCTACCAGTGCCCGAGTGGAAATGGGAGCAGATCACGATGGACTTTGTCGTCGGATTGCCTAGAGCATAGGGTGGTTTTGATGCGATTTGGGTGATAGTGGACAGACTGACCAAGTCTGCTCAGTTCCTACCAGTGCAGACTACTTGGTCCAGAGAGAGACTCGCTCAGTTGTATTTGGATGAGATAGTGAGGTTGCATGGTGTGCCCACTTCGATAGTATCCGACCGGGACCCGAGGTTCATATCACACTTTTGGAGGAGTCTTCAGACGGCCTTGGGCACTCAGTTGCAGTTCAGCACAGCGTTTCACCCACAGACAGATGGTCAGTCAGAGCGGACCATTCAGACTCTAGAGGACATGCTGAGGGCATGTGTCCTGGACTTTGGAGGAGGGTGGTATCGGCATTTGAGACTGGTTGAGTTTGCGTACAACAACAGCTATCAAGCGAGCATCCAGATGGCCCCGTTTGAGGCGTTGTATGGACGCAGATGTCGATCCCCTTTGTTTTGGAGTGATGTGGGTGAAAGGAGGACGCTTGGGCCTGAGATTCTAATTGAGGCTGAGGAAAAGGTAAAAGAGGAGCGACGGCACATGTTAGCAGCCCAGAGTCGACAGAGGAGCTATGCTGATACCCGGAGACGAGACTTGGAGTTTCAGGTAGGAGATCATATTTTTCTTAAAGTCTCGCCGTCCAGAGGGATTCGCCGATTTGGTGTACGTGGAAAGCTCAGTCCACGTTTTGTAGGCCCTTTCGAGGTATTGGAGCGAGTCGGGCCAGTTGCTTACAGGATTGCTCTACCACCACGGCTAGCCGGCATTCACGATGTTTTCCACGTCTCGGCTTTGAGAAAATATGTGTTCGACCCCTCCCACGTGATCGACTTCACTCCGCTTCAGATTGGCGAGGACCTGAGATACGAGGAGCGACCGTTGCGGATTCTTGCTCGAGAGACGAAAGAATTGCGCAACCGGGTCATCCCGTATATGAAAGTGCAGTGGAGCCATCACGAGGAGCGGGAGGCGACTTGGGAGTCTGAGACGGTGATGAGGGAAGCTTACCCCTACCTGTTTGATGCCTGAGCAGAGGTATGTTTCAGTTTCGCGGACGAAACTTTTTGTAGTGGGGGAGGATGTGAGATCCCTGGTGTATGACTGTGGAGGCTTGACGACAGCTCTGGAGAGTGTCGGGACAAGTCCGAGTCGCGTTGGCGTCAAATAGACGTAAAACGGACTCCGTGCGACGCGAGGGCGGCTTATCGCGAAGAATTCTGCAAAACAGCACCATTCTCTGCTTACTGTACCGGTACAACCAGCGTGGCTGTACCGGTACAACCATCGCGCAATGGCTCAACTGCTCTCGAGTTGGCTCTTGTACCGGTACAGGAGCCCGTGTACCGGTACAAAAGGGTAGGTGACAGGGTAATTAGGTAATTTCTCCACCTCGTTTGTATCGCCCCTCACTCCCCTCTATATAGTTTCGTGTAGAGAGAGAGAGAGGGTTTCCTACTGTTTCTTCATCACTCTCTCACTCTCATCCGGTTGAAGGCAAAAGGGAGCTCGGATTCGACGCCGACGACGCGCCGCGGAGCCGCTTGAGCACACTTTTGACGCCGGGGCATTACGAGGAGACCGGGCGAGCGTGCGACTTCACTGTTCTTGACGTCACACCGGTGCTAGTCACTGTCGAGGTGAGTGTTCAGTTGGAATAGCTTCGAATACTTCGGGTATCATCAAATTTGAGCTTAAATGCCGTTTTGCTGTTTTTCGCCGTCGACCGTTGGTATTTCAGCTCGTTCTCGACGTAGGAGCATCGGATTGCGACGAGACTTGGCTCTTTGGATTCAGGACTTCGAGAGGAATCCAAGAAGCCCTTACTTGCTGGATTTGGTGGAGGTTAGCTTGGTCGAATCCCTGTTGTACCTCACTGCTGTAATTCGGGACTAAAACGATGATTTGTTGTTGTGTAGAGCTCGAGCGTGGACGATTTCTGGACTCGGAGCTGTGCGTTTGATCCAGCAAGTTGCTCTACACCAGAGGGAGTCCTTCGCTGCCAGAGATTAGCGTTTGAGGTGGGTTACATCGGTTTTTACTCCTAAGTTCATATTCGTCGGCATGTATAATTATCGACCTTTGGATACTCTATTCTAGCTCGAATTCATGGATTAAATGGTAGATTTCATATCTGAATTTGGAGCATGTGGTAATAAATTGAATAGGTTATACATGTTGCACTTGAAAATTGAATTAGGAGAAAACCTGCGATTTGGACCTGTCACTTGACTAAACTGCCTGATTTAGCTCTAGGAGCCGTTATTAAATTGTACTGTCGCGGTATCTTCGAGACGAGTACTCCAGGTAGTTTAGAGTATATCTACACTCGTGCTGTTTTGCCGAGGGAATTTTACAGGATCGTTCAGGCTGTTTCGGACTGTAGGGTGCCGTTGAGGTTGACGGCGGACCTGTATCGCCTTTTTGGCGTCTGATTGTGGCGTGGGCACGTTACTTGTTGGTTGTTAGACCAGTTAGAGTCGATTTCTTGTCTTTGGCTTTTCAGAGCCTGTTTGAGCTCGACAGAGATACGCTGCATACTCTGTTGGGTAGCGTCCACGAGTGCCACTCTGGAGTCAGGTTTGTGCTTTCGCGTTAGTGTCGCTCATGCCAGTTGGACTTGCTCTCCACGGACCAGTTAGAGTGGATAGAGCCCGATAGTCGCAACGGGGCAGGGACGGGTGTATTCACAGTCCCAGGGACGGGTATGCTTACAGTCCCGATTTGGATTGGCTTCGATTTGACATTTTCTACAGTTGGTTAGTGTAGAGCATGATAGTGTAGTGGATGATAGCGGTAGAGTGTACTTCCTGCTTTTCCTTCTATCCTTGCTCCCTTTTGTAGACTTAGTGGGTGACCGATGTCGTTTTGGGCGGTACCCACTGAGGACTACTTGTTTTTACAGTAGTTCTCACGCCCAGTTGTTACTTATGTTTTGCAGAGCCACAGGTGCCGGCTGCTGCATCTTCTGCCGATCAGGATCGAGGCAAGGGCGTTGCGAGCTAGAGCCCTACCCGACAGTCAGAGCTAGAGGCTTTCCCCTACTGCAGGTAGTTTTGTTTTGGAGTTTATGTACATAGTTGTTTAACTCGCCAGTGCGAGTAGCTTTGTATTTTGGATTCTAGCTATGTATATGAAACTCAGATATTTAGCTTATTTTTTTGAGCAGCTCTATGCTACTGTTTGTAGTATTGTATTTCTACAGGTACTTTGACGCTTCGTATACAGGAAAAATTCCTTTGTATACGGCGGATTTGTCGGCGTGCCCGGGGAACGAGACTTCCAGGGCGTGACACCGGTCACGTCTTAACACATGAGACGACTATAGCGGGCAGCCAATAAGACTAAGTGATGATTTTTGGGCAACCACACAGCTGAAAACCATCGCAATGTGAAACCGCATTCTACCGGCGATTTCGCCGAAAAACGCACTAAAACACTACTTTCGATTGCACGAGGGCTTGGGAACCTAGACAATAATTCCAGAGGGTCACAACAAGTGACCACACAGTCGTGGACTTAGCATTTTCATTCGCAAAGCCCGTACAACGCCCACCTTTTTTCGCAGAGATGGAGAAGCCTTTGTCGTTGTTGTTAGCTCGGACCTTCATGTCCTACGACTAAGTATGCAAAGGGAAGTAACGAGAGAGAGAGGCAGAGGTTAATGAAAAAAAACTAAGTACTCTACTACTTAGAAAAAGAGGATTACAACATGCATACACACTCTCTCTTGCGTGTTTTGGCCTTAGCCAAACCCCACTACTTATAGGCCTAAGGATATAATGAACCTAGCCATACAACTCATCTACTTACTCACACCATAATGAGCTATAAGTCTAAGAGTCACACCATAACTGGTAGTTTTGAAACCCTTGAGTTTCCCACAGCAGGTTGGATTTGGGCCTTCTTGACAACCCGGTTCAACCTATTTTCACTTGCAGAGTTGGGCCAAGGATCGGGTTGTGCAAAATTTTTCTAAGTCCCTAACAACACGCTATCCGAGGTAGCGCACAATGCCCTAAATGCAAGATGGCCCTTAAGGGACCGGATAATTGCAACATTATGTACAAATGGCAATGTTTAGGGTTGTTATCGAAATCCGCGTACCTCCGGTATGGAGGGAGGGCACGGGCTGATAGATCTCGACATGTCGAATTCTGCTTATTGTTCAGGCCTGCACGACAGCCGAGGAGCATTGTGGAGCTTCTCCAAGTTCAACGACCAAGTCGCTCCAGGAGCGGAGGAAGCCAAAACTCAGCAATGGAGGGTCGTCGACACAAACAGAGGTGAGCACGACGTTCAACAAGTCAAGGGGATAGCCGTGCTCACTTTCAAATTAGTTGAGGAGCTTCAGATTACCGAAAGCTGCGAACGGGGCACATTTGAGCCCTAGCTCAAGGTATAGGGAGCAGGGGGTCCTCCGGTTAGCTGTCGACACGCGCGCCGGCTAGAGTCGGCAACGAAGGGGAAAGGGAGTGAGGTGCTCCCGCCACGAAGCAGCGAGGAGCGGTGGCGACAGCGGCGGGCGAGGCTCGGCTAGCACAAGTGCAGGCTAGACCTGAGGCTTGCGCCATAGCGACGGCAGCGGCTGAGGGAGGCAGGGGTTGGCGGCGGTGGTTTGCCTGAGGCCAGGGAGGTGGCTCCAAGGGTCAGCGACGGCGGGCGGCCATGGTCCAGTGAGGCTGGGCTCACTGCTTGTGGCTGCTCGAGGGTGGAACCTGGCAGCTGTGGCGGCGCAGATAGGGCATGGGGACGTCGGGGAAGGTGGTCGAAAATTAGGGAAATCGAGGGCAACCCAAAGATGGAGGTCATGGGTCCCCTAGCTGCTCGGGCTCACAAAACAGGAAGAGGGGGAATGGAGGGAGAGAGGGAAACGTTGAGGGGCTTCTTCGGCGACCGAAGGAGGTAAAATCCTAAGTGGCTAAAAGGACTCATTTGGTAAATATGCAGGGAAACCCCCCAATTCACTGAATTTTTGCCAAGCCCCTCATGGCACGGGTAAAACACCTAACGACACCTCTACGTGCATTTTCGGGCAAATCAGAACATAAAATGCTGGGAGATTTTCTGAAATTCGACTTTCCCTATTAAACCCTTCTTCGATTTTTGTCCATTTGTGGTAAATCCGTCCATCAGATTTACGAACGAATTGCGCCGGCGCATTCAACAGTACCGGATCTTCGGGATCACGTTTTTGTTTCGCACGATTTGGTCATGAATTCATGACAAACTACACCCGCTCTCATTATACATACATACATACATACATACATATATATATATATATATATATATATATATAAGAATCAAATTTGAAAACGAATTCAAATTTTATTGAATTTCCTCATTTTCAAATATCTCAGATATTACAGTTAATCAAAAGAAATAGTTGAGCGGGATAGTTGAATAGGCCTATAATTAAGGGGGTCTCAGTACACTGCTGCCAAAATATTTATTATCTAGCACGAAAAATGTTACCAGTACACTCCTTTTCGCATTGTAAATCCTGCACCTCCGTCATCCAATGGTGAATTTTTTTTTAATAATCATATTGAGATGATTAGTAACGAAATCCCACGTGCAGAATTGGTAGGGTATAAAATTTATCCACAAATTTGAGTGTATGGATAACAAATTTTTTTTTGAGAGAAAGGTACGTAGTATGCTACCCGCTTCATTCATTGGAGAGATGAACTAAGCTACAGGGGTAAGGCAACAAAAGCCTCGATGATGGCGGGCGAAAAAAAAAACTATTACAGAAGGACTACACTATCGATTACAGAAGCACCTATTAGCTAGCTAAGAGAGACTGTTCTATGGTCGTCAACTATTTGATCTTGTAGACAGCTAGTAGAGGGTCTGGTTGGGCCTTCCGAAAGATCACACCATTTCTGATCTCTCAAATATATGCAAAACATTGCTCATCTACCGTGAATTGTTTCTATAAAAAATTATAATTAAAGAAATAGCCATCTTCTCGTCGACATGAATGCCACATTTAATAAGGCCGGTCGGCTGAAAATTTTAAATTTAACTTGATAATTTATTTATCATATTCTAAAACGTGACAACTGCAATACTGCTTACTTTTTTTTACTAAGTCACATCAATCTTTTTAACTTTTTCGAGTTACGAAGTTAAAGAAAAACAAATGAATATCCTAGAACACGATAAATGCGCTCGCATAGACAAGGACAGAGCAGCTTTTGCGATTATAATTTTGTGTGGGCCATTAGCAAATTTTTTATTTTAAGAGAGATAAATGCAAAAAAAGTCCTTTAACTTTCACCAATATTATTAGGGAAAAACTTCAAAAACTTCTACTGTGATTTTACATTTTTTTATTTTAGTACCCTATAATTTAAAGTGTATCAAGTTAGTATCCTGTGGTTTCTCACTTTATCACTTTAGTACCATATGGTTTAAAGTGTATCAAGTTAGTACCATGTGGTTTTGCACTTTATCACTTTAGTATCCTGTGGTTTCACACTTTATCACTTTAGTACCCTATGGTTAAAAAAACCACTAGATACTAACTTGATACAAAATTAAAACCACAGGGTACTTAAGTGATAAAGTGCAAAACTATATGGTACTAACTTGATACACTTTAAGCCATAGAATACTAAAGTGATAAAGTGAGAAACCACAAGATACTAACTTGATACATTTTAAACCACAGGGTACTAAAGTGAAAAAAATTGAAACCACAATGAAGGTTTTTAAAGTTTTCTCTATTATTATTGAAACAAGCTTCTACTCTTTCTAAATTCACAGTTCCTCCACAACTCCATATATAACTTCTAATCTGCATTTTAAACCTATTAGATCACAGTTCCATCAACCTGACTTAGATGACATAGTTGAATCTAGAACGATCCAGATGATCTCGATCGATGATTAATAGATAATGACCACGTCCTTGTTACTGAAATCTCAATCATAGCTACTATTTCAAAATTTACGCAGATAGGATAACCTTTTGTCCACGTGGCAGAGATCGGGGTGGGTCAAGTCACAAATAAAACTTGTGGGTATCATATTTATACTCTTTATGTGAATTAATCGTTCCTTTTTTTCAACTTGACCTTTTGGAATAGGAGTTACAGTAATGATCCACAATGGACAGATTCAAATCACTAAACTTTTAGACCCAGAAAAATTTTAAAATATGACAATGATACCACATCATCTACATCTCCAAAAATGAAATTCATTACACTTTTTCTCAAAAGAAAAAAATTGATCAGCTTAAGACACTCTAACATATTGTTACTGTTACATAAAAGACCCCTTCTAGCTCCAGATTGAAAGTTTTTTCATATTTATATATGATTAATCATAATTGATGATCGACATGCTCTGTTTAAGAATAAAAGAGTTCATACACCACCATCAAACGAAAATTTGAGTAGCTAATAATCGTAATTGATACCGACGACAATACGACAAAATAGGGAAAGATATTATGTAGAACCTGAACTTCTATTAAAAGAGAATAAAAGTAAAGTATCAAAAACTGAAAATTTCTTCTGCAGTTCAATGCAGTAAAGAATAATACCTGAGGTTAATTCCAGCATTGGATTCTTCTGGGACTAAACCCTCTTCAATCAACTACTACTCCTTTTCAGAAAAAAAAAAAAAAAAAGAAAAAAGAAAAAGAAGAAAAGACACAGAATATGTAGTGGAATATTTTGTATACATCCTTCATGTCAATTGATTTTGACTTCCTCCTTTAAATAGGAATCTGCAATAAATTATGTGATTAATAGATATTGGTACTTTTTTTCTAGTGTTTTTTCTTTCTTTCTTTCTTTCTTCTTTTAATACATATAATGAAGGATTAGCAATGCATCTTTGCTTACTAAGGAATTTGCCTACCAAGGCATGATATTATTATGGGAACTAATTAATTAAGGAAAAACTTCAAATACTATTTCTGTTGTTTCATGCTTTCTCGCTTAATATCTTAGGATTTAAAGCATATCAATTTAGTATCTTGTGATTTTTTTTTTTTATCTTTTCATTATTGATTCTACTAAATTTTTGCGTTAAATCAGTAACAAAGTTAAAACTAAAGGATACTAAAGTGAATATTCGATAAACCTAGGTGGGGTATCTGAAGTTTTTTGTATATAATTTAACGAAATATTAACGAAAAAACTGACAAAAAGATAAAAATGAAACCACATGACACTAACTTGATACACTTTAAACCACGAGGCATTAAAATGAGAAAGTGTGAAATCACATGAGTGATATTTGAAGTTACCCATTAATTAAAGTGGGAGAGAGAGAGAGAGAGAGAGAGAGAGAGACCCAAACAATATAGTATTTGCCTAGTAGAGAGAAAGAGAGACCTAAAGAATATAATTAAGTATATGCCAAGTAGAGAGAGATAGGGGTGGAAACGAGCCGAGCTCGAGCGAGCTTACCTTAGCTCAAATTCAGCTTAAAATTAATTTCGAGCCTAAATTTAAGCTCAAGCTTGGATTGAAATTAATTTGAGCCGAGCTCGAGCGAGCCTAATTTCGAGTCGAGCGAGTTCGAGCCCTAAACGAGCCGCTTGAAATTCTCAACATCATACGATCAATAGTTTAATTTGTATAGAATATTATCTATAATTTGATACAAAAATATGTCTAATAGTTCAAAGTACAAAATAATTATATGAAATATAGTATTATAATACAAAGAAAAATAATTTATGAGTTGAATACTTAATCTTTTCAGGCTCACATGTCTTATCTTCCGCCTTCAATCTTCATATTATTCATTTTTATTTATGCAGTCAAAAATAAATAAATTATATAGATAAATATTGGATTAAACTATCCAATCATATATAACTAAAATTAAAATTTTATATAAATAATAACTTTTTACTTTAAAAATATTATGTATATTTTCTCAAGTATACAATTAATAGTAAGGTAGGTAACGACGGATATATACTGTTATTTGGTAACTTGGAGGGCTTCCGGCTTGGCTACTTAGGGTGAGAGACAGAAAAAAAAAAGAGAGAAACATATTGAAATTTTAGAGCTCTGTGAAAGAAAGAAAGAAAAAAAGGAAAAATGTATAAATTTAATAAAATTTTGCTCTTTTATTTGTCTATTGGGTTTGTTTTTATGAGCCAACAACATTGGCCCAATTTGAACTAAACTCAGGTTATTCACTCAACCTATATAATATTAAAAATATATTATATTTATATATTTTTTAATATGTATATATAAAGTCCGGCTACTATACTATCGATAGTACCAAATCCTTGGTACTATTGAGTTTTTTACTGTTAGATCTACCCTTTGATTATTTTCACTCGTTAGATTATACTATTAAACCAACCACCCACTCAACCCTAGGGGACCACCATCAATTTAACCGAAGATCACTATCATCCTAACCGCACATTCTTTCATCCAACGGCCGAAAACTCAATAGTACGAAAAGCTTGGTACTATTGATAGTATAGTAGCATAATTCTCTCTCTCTCTCTCTCTCTCTCTCTTTCTCTCTCTCTCTCTCTATATATATATATATAGAGAGAGAGAGAGAGAGAGAGAGAGAGTGGAGCTAGAATACTTTTATAAGTATCACCTGGGTGGTGCTTTAGTGTTTTTAGTCCTTGGATGGAGATATGTGAGATTGAGATGATGGTGATAGGTGGTGGTAGGTGGAATAGTGTTTGATTCAAGGACTATTAGTAATTAAGAAGTAGATCCAATGGCTAAAAACCTAATAGCACCATGGGGGTGATACTTGTAAAAGTATCCTAACTCAACTCTCTCTCTCTCTCTCTCTCTCTCTCATCTCTCTCTCTCTCTCTCTCTTCTTCGTATATATATTATATATATATATATATATATATATTCGAGTTTTTCGAGCCTAATTCGAACGAGCCGAATAATACTCAAGCTTGGCTTGAAATGAATTTCGAGTCTTTTTTTTTTGTTCAAGCTCGGCTCATTTAATTTCGAGTCGAGCTCGAGCGAGCCAAATATCGAGTCGAACGCGAGTCGAACGAGAGCCGGCTCGCTCATTTGCCAGCCCTAGAGAGAGAGCGATCCTAACAATATAGTATTAAGTACATAGAGAGAGAGAAAGTAATTTGGCTTTGGCCCTCTTTGAATATAAGCCAATAATTGAAAGTTACAACAATTTGTTGGTTAAAAAAAGGAAAAATACAACTAAGTGGTGGACCCTTTTAGATGCTATATGCCTCTTTGGTGCACCCTACAGTGGAGCTATTAGTATACAACTCCTTGCAAAATTATTAAATAGTAAATATATTTCTACAAAATTTAAGTTATCAAATTTATTCCTCCGAAAATTTTCTCATGCTCTAATTTTTGTAGAGAAAAATTTATAAGAGCAAAATAATTATTTTACAGATCAATCGTTAAAAAATTAATAGTGAATCAAATTGTAGGAACAAATATGAGAGAACGAGAAATTTTGGAGGGATATATTTGTAAACCAGAAAATTTTCAATGGGGTAAATTTGGTAGCTTAAATTTTGTAAAGATATTGTTGCTATTTGATACCCTATTAAAAGCATGTATGAAATTAACCCTTATTTTTTAAACTATTCTTGTTTTATCGAGTATCAGTATTTCGATTGCAAAATTCGAGGACCAAATTGCTAAAACTTCTGGGACTAAAAATTAGTCGATATCAAGGTTCACGTGTAGCCCACATCTACTTGAGAGAGGAGATGTTGGCCCAAATTAATGAAATCACATTAATGTTTGGATAAATTGCATGTTTGTTACTCAAATTATGAGACGCGTGACATTTTAGTTCTCAAATTTTAATTTATTGTAATTTTTTGCTCGATCTTTTAGAATTATTATAATCAAGTCTCATAATTCAATTTAGATGACTAAATTTTAATATATTGTTGATATAAAAGTGATATGACATCTTAATTATATACGATATTACTGTATCATCTTTATATTAGCGATATATCAATATTTAGTTAACTAAATTGGATTACAGAACTTAACTGAAATAATTTTGATAGTTCCAGCCAGAAATTACAACAAATAAAAAAATTTGAGGATCAAAGTATTGGCTTAAAGAGACCAGCATCCTGTCCTATGGCGGGAGGTCAGGTTAGGCTGAGTCACATTCGAAATGGGGAGGGGTCGGATTATACAGAGTCATGTTCGTAGTGGCGTAAGGCTGGTTGGACCGAGTCACAATCGAGATCTGTAAATACCGTATCTGCACGCTTTAAATGAATTAATTACGTATTTTTAACAACTCCATCTTTTGGATTAATAGTTTGGGGACCAAGGGCATCTTTGTTTGGGTGGAAGTGGGAAGGAAGTGGAGAGGAGGGAAGTTGTTTTCGCCCTAAAAGACCACTTCTGTTGTTTGGTTCGTCGTAAAAATGTTACGGTCGAAACTCGAGTTAACCTCAAACGGCGTAATTGACTTCGCCCCATCATGGGCCGAAATCAATTACGGTGAAGAGAGATGAAAAAATAATAATAAAATAATATAATAGATAAAGCTAGTTATATTTAAATATATTTAATTATGTTACTAATTATATTTTGAGAGATAGGATTTAATTATGTTACTAATTATATTTTTATTCAGTTAATATATCTAAAATATGATAAAAATTGATTAGTTAAGTTTTAATATTTTTTTTATTTAGTTTGTACATTTAAAATATGATAAAAATTGATTAATTAAGTATTAATATTTTTTTACTTTATAATTTTATTATTGTATTACTATAATTTATGTATAAAAAAATAATTTAGTTGTTTTAAATTAAATTTTAATTATATAAAAAAATAATTATATTATTTTTATTTATTAAAATATTTATTATTTATATATAAATTATGGTTTTATATTATACACTTTCTACTAAACAAACACCAGAACTAATGGAACTTCACTTTCATAACTACGAAACAAATAACGAAAAAGAAGTAATTTTCACCGAATTCCAGTTCAACCCAAAGTCCATTTTAATCCAAAGTTCAGTTTTCGTGAAACAAACATGCCCCAAATGTGCAGTTTGCAGTTAAAATGGTTTTTGTATTGTGATTTGATGCCTGCTGTGTTTCTCCAATTATTGTGATGGACAATTTTGCTTTCAATGCCCTGCAAACTCCGCCCGAGAAGCTGTCTGTAGTAGATAGCTTTCATGATGTCAACCAACAGTGACCTATCACTTGCCAATACTTTTTGTTAGTAAATATGTAAGGAGACCCCCTCAACTATCAGGTATTTTGAAATTGACCTCTCAACTTTTTCGGAGAAATATTTGAAGGCACTCTTAAATCCATTTTTTCTTATTAATACCTTCCATAATTTGTAATAATTTAAAATTAAGTATTTTTAATTAATTTAATTAGAAGTTTTTAAAATTTGTTTGCGAGTTTATTAGATCCGATAATTTTAATAATAACTTTGTAGCAAATAAATTAAATTAAAACAGTTAATAATTAGTTGGCTAATAGAAAATGATTAAATTTTACCTAATTTTTAACTCGTATTATAATAATGCAATGGACAAACTCTGATTTGCTCTTATGCGGTTTAACGCATTTTTTATATTGCGACTCTCTAATTTAAGTAGTTACAAATTTAAATATTATATAATTTTATTTTATTTATCGCAAGGACCTAAAATATGACAATATATATATACTGAACACTTTGCGAACTACGGAGAGGTATAATACAGCATTTTATAATTTTAAAATCAACACTTTATTATCTTATGATTTCGAAAAGTATTGTTTTATTTCTTTGTTTAAGAATACGAAATAAAATAAAATTACTGAATAATTAAATATAACTTTCTGAGCTAAATAAAAAATGCGCTTGACCGGCGGGAACAATTTTAAGTTTATCCTAATGCAAATTAAAATTACGATTTTAAGAGGTTTCTACAAATAAAATAAAATAAAATAAAATTCAGAGGTCTATTCCAGCATGGCCGATAGTTGAGGAGGGGGTCTCATCATCTTTACATTAAGGAGCAATGCTGCTCATATATCTAAACTTAGATGTAAATTTTATATCCCACTCATATAAGGTTTTTCCATTACCTTCCCCATGTGTGATCAACTATTGGGTCAAACAATGTTACCTGTGACGTCCCACTTTTCTGGGAGTCATCCATCCTAGGACTACTCTAGTCCTAACATACTTAACTCTCTTAACCTCTTGGGCCTAACAACTGCTTTCCGGCTGATAATTAGCTCTGATACTAATTGTCACGTCCCAACTTTCTAGGGGGTCACCCATCCTAGGACTACTCTAGTCTTGGCATATTTAACTCTCTTAACCTCTTGGGCTTAACCACTGTCCCAAATGTTATAACCAGATTAAGAAATTTAGTCCTACTATATTTTATATATAGGACTAATTGGGGTCTCACAATATATAAAAGGATTCCAACCTAATAATAATAATTAGGGCTCACTAGCCGGAAGTGTGAAATGAGTCTTGTCTGAGCCAGGTTCGGAATGACAGACTAAGCCATGGTCGGAATGACAAAGCTAACGAGATCAGTTTCACATCATCTGGTGATCTTGGATTGTGTGTGTGTTTAGAACTGACGAGGACGTTAGAGCCTAAATAGGGGGAATTTGTGACACCCTAATATTCCACATCGGATGAAAATGGAGTTGTCATTGGGTATATGAGATGACTCCACCCTAGTAATAATAACTGGGCTTAAGCATTTTGGGCTGGTTGTTTGGGTTCAACAAGTTATTATTGCCAGCGGGTCGGGTCGTTACAACTGCTCTTTAAGTCTTCTAAATAATTCAGTCACAGGTATATCACCTTTAATTTTTAGCCAATTAGTGATTCTTTTTGCAATCCATCCTTTTGTAACATTCTTGTTTCCACACCTATTGACAACTTCACACGTATGCTCTGATTGGAAAGTTTTGACCTGTCGATATAATAGATTGAAAGAAATAATTATATTAGAGTAAAGTAATATTAGACATAATAGCAATTGAAATTTACTTCTTTACCTAAAAGGTAGCTTTCCTCAAATCCTTGCTACATGTATTCTCCACCCACAATCTTTTGTCATTCATCTTGCTATCACTCTAGATTGATCACTTTTTATAACCGTGTATTGAAATTGATTTTGGACAGCAAATTGAAGAAGAGTACTTTGGAATGAGTTGACATCAAGATATTTCACACCATAGTCTATAATTGAATTCTCCTTGTCATAAACTAACTCATTCTCACTTGAGTCATCTTCAGTGGAATTAAAAACTAAATAAGCCACTTGCACATAATTGGATTCTCCTTTGGTCTTCTTTGATTTATAAGCCACTTACACATATTCTTTTTCTCCCCAATCCCACATTTTCTTGATATCTTTAAAAAATTCTTTTAAAGTATATGTATCACTAAGTACCGTGTAGCAAGTTTCCATTCCAGGCACATATTTTCTACCTATGTCTTAACTGGTTTAAACACTCCCTTACACATAACTTTCAACTTTATAATCTGGTGCCATGCTGCAATTGCAAATCAATAGCTATACTTAAATAACACTAAATATAATGCAATATTTTGGTGCATGCAAAAGATAAAGATTAAAGATCAAATGGCAAGAAATTAATTCATAGAATATTATAGAAAACACCAATAAGTTAAACTAAAAAATAATAACTAGATTCAAAATTTATAGCTTAAACTTTTCTCAGTGCATACAAAAATTATAGCTTAAGGATAAAATGACAAGAAGTTAATTTATAGAATATTTCAGAAAACACCATGTAGACCTAGAAGTAAAAAATAATACCCAGATCCAAAAATCGTAGATGTAAAAAATTACAAAATTAAATGAATCTTACTTTTTTCTTTATGTAGAAAGTTGTAATAATATGCTACGTACCTGACTCAATGCAACTCGTCGATGATGAGATTTCGCTGAGACGAGGACGGCGTCGAGAATGATGGTCTCCGTTCCGACTCGAATATCACAGATCCAGGTGGGAGAAGAATAAGTTGAGAGATTAAGCAGGGTTTAAGGAAGGATAAGAAGTAGAAGAAAAGATGAAGGAGAAAGAAGAAGTAGGAGGGACGAGATGAGTTGAGAAGGAAATCAATATCAATATTATTTATAATCGACCTAGGTTACACCTGCATCTTTTATTACCCTGTCTATTACTAAAAACAAAGAATATGAACTCCTATGTGCTATACTACAATTGTGCCAAAATATCAAGCGTAGGGGCCAATGGGCCTAAATTCGTGAACTCCGATGCTTATTGGACCGTGCACTTCGAAGCTTACTGGGCCCTTCAGACGGCTCGGTTCCAATTAACATCCTTAACAGGTCGGGTCCTCTCGCGCTGGTGCTTATCCGTTAAGCTCCATATGCTCAGGAGTCTACCTCGCTCACCTCTGTTGTTCGCTTCTGATTCCTCCTTCGCCCCATCTTACTCCTTCTCCGACCTAAGGTTGCCACTCACTCGCCGCTCCTCCTTCCCAGCCAGTCGATGCGCATACCATCTCACAAGCTAAGTCCCCTGAACTCCCCGCACTTGATTAATTTGCTTATTTTACTCTCCTCTAACCTACTCCCTAACTGGCAGATGTAACAATCCCTCCTTCTTCAGCTGATCCTTGTCCTCAAGGATCGAAGTTGGGAAACTGGTGCTTAAGCGTCCAATAATCCTCCCAGGTAGCCCGCTCGACCGGTAAATTGCTCCACTGTACCAATACTTCGGTCGCCGCTCGGTTTCCGCGTTGCCCCATTCTCCTATCAAGTATCCGTTCGGGCTCGGCTAGCACTTCCCCCTCCTCCCCCACTAGTGGTATCGTAGGTGAAGCCGTGACCGAGCTTGGCGGGCTCTTCTTAAAAAGTGATACATGAAACACAGGATGGACTCTAGATTCTTCAGGTAACTGTAGTTTGTAGGCCACAGCGCCGATGCGCTCCAGAACCTGAAAGGGACCAAAGTACCTGGCCGTGAGTTTAATGCCTTTCCGTTTCGCGATCGTTGACTATCTGTAGGGCTGTAGCTTGCGGTATACCCAATCTCCAACTGTGTACTCCCTTTCCTTCCTATGCTTGTCCTCTTGCTACTTCATTCTGTTTTGGGCCACTTGGAGACGATCCCGCAACTCCTTGGTCAACTTGTCTCTCTGCATCGTCCACTCCTTAACTTCATGAGAGGTGGCTGTATCCACAGCGGCCACCAGATAGTTTGGAGGCGGTAACCCGTACAGTGCTTCGTATGGTGTCATGCCTAGTGAAGAGTGGAAATTGGTGTTGTACCACCATTCGGCTAGGGCTATCCACGAATTCCATTGCTTGGGATGTTGAAAACAGAAGCATCTTAGATATGTTTCTAAGCACTTGTTAACTCTTTCGGTCTGCCCGTCAGTTTGTGGGTGATACGCAGAGCTCATGTGTAATTTGGTTCCCAACGACTTAAACAATTCCGTCCAAAATTGACTAGTAAATATCTTGTCCCTGTCGGAAACAATTCTCTTCGGACAGCCATGCAGTTTATAGATTGTGTTGAGAAACGCCTCGGCTACATCTTTAGCTGTAAACGGATGTTTTAGTGATATGAAATGTGCATACTTCGTTAGTCGATCCACCACTACCATTATTGTATCCTTCCCGCCTGATTTCGGCAATGCTTCAATGAAGTCCATGCTTACATCCTCCCAGATCTGTAGCGGAACGGGGAGTGGTTGTAAGAGCCCCGAGTACGGTGTTCCATCCACTTTGTTTTGTGCACAAATTACACAATTTCTTACCCACTCTTCAACATCCTTCCTGGCTCCCGGCCAATAGAAATGCTGTCTAATCCGTCTGTACGTATTATGGATTCCCGAATGCCCTCCCAAAGCCGAATTGTGCATCTCCCCCAATATTCTTGTTCTCAATCCTCCTGTGCAGCCTATGTATATTTTTCCCTTGTGTCGTAGTACTTCATTGCCATACGAGTAATGTCCTTGGGTGGTCGGTTGCAAGGTTAGCTCCCTTATCAGTTTCTCACAATCGGAATCCCCGAGATAACTATCAATCACTTCTTGTACCCATGTTGGCACTACTGCAGAGATGGCCAAAGTAACCCCTTCTTCTTCTCCTCTCCTCGAAAGTGCATCAGCAACCACGTTCTCCTTCCCCTTTTTATATTGAATGGTATAGTCGAGACCCATCAACTTCAACATGCCTTTCTGCTGCATCGGTGTGGATATTCTTTGTTCCAACAGATGCTTCAAGCTCTCATGGTCAGTTCGGATTGTGAACGTTCTGGAGCTCAAATAGTGTTTCCACTTCTGCACTGCCATCAATATAGCCAAGAATTCTTTTTCGTACGTCGATAACCCAAGGTGTCTACTTCCTATTGCCTTGCTCAAGTAGGCAATGGGCCTCCCTCCTTGGGACATCACTGCTCCAATCCCCTTCCCACAAGCGTCCACCTCTATGGTAAACGGCTGATCGAAATCGGGCATGGCTAGCACGGGTGCTCGCGTCATGGCCAATTTTAGTTCCTCAAAAGCTGATTGTGCCTCTCTGCTCCAATGAAACTGATCTTTCTTTAAAAGATCTGTAAGGGTTTTACTAATCTCTCCATACCCCTTAACAAACTTCCTATAGTACCCCGTCAACCCCAGGAACCCTCTCAGCTCCTTCACAGAATTCGGGGGTGGCCAGTTCACCATCGCTTCGATTTTGGATGGGTCTGTCGTTACTCCTTCGGCGGAAATTATGTGACCCAAGTACTCCACCATGCGTTGCCCAAAGTAACATTTGCTTCGCTTTGCGTACAGTTTGTTCCTTCTGAGTTCGCCGAGTACGTCCTTCAAGTGTTTCGTGTGGTCCTCAAGATTCCGGCTGTAAATTAAAATGTCGTCAAAAAATACTAATACACACCTTCTTAAGTAGGGTTCGAATATGCCATTCATGATCGCCTGGAAGGTGGCGGGGGCGTTCGTGAGGCCAAAGGGCATGACCCGGAATTCGTAATGACCCTGATGAGTTCGAAACGCTGTTTTAGGCACATCGGCGGGATCCATCCGAATCTGGTGATATCCCGATCGGAGGTCTATTTTAGAAAAATATTGCGAACCCCCCAACTCATCCAGTAAGTCGTCGATGATCGGTATAGGAAATTTATCCTTCACGGTTAATTTGTTGAGCTGCCTATAATCGATGCACATTTTCCAACTTCCATCTTTCTTTTTGACTAATAAGGCCGGTGAAGCGAAGGGGCTATTGCTTCTTTGTATTATCGACTGGTTCAGTAATTCTTTAATCTGCCTTTCGATTTCCTCCTTTTGCTCGTGTGAATACCTGTACGATCTCACGTTAACTGGTGCAGCGTTTGGTTGTAAAGGAATATGATGGTTCTGTAATCTTGGCGGGGGCAGTCCTCTTGGCTCCATAAAGACATCCTGGTAAGTGTTTAAAACCTGCTGCAACTGCGGGTGTATTTCAGTATCTTCCTGTTCTGCCGCTGCGCTCTTGTGATGACTTAGAAGGTAGCATTCCCCTACTTTCCCCTCTCGACACCATTGTGCAGCTGAGATGACTTTCAGATTAGCCCCCTCTTCAATCCCCTTCAATTCTAAGGCTTGGCCTGCTTTAGTGATAGAGACTGAGTTCAGCTTGAAGTCGAACGTGACTTGATCGTAAGACCTCAACCAATCAATTCCTAATAACATGTTTGACCCTTCCAGCCTGATCACCCTTAAATCAGCCGTGAAAGTTTCTTCTTGCATTACCCATGTGAATCCTGGACATTTCAATTTACTTAGCATCTTGTGTCCATTAGCTACTGTCACTATTAAAGGTGGGGCTGTTTCCATCCTGGCGTTTATCTCTCGAGCAACTTGAAGATCAATAAAACTGTGCGTACTACCTGTGTCAATTAAAATGGTAACTGACCTGCTCCGAACTTCCCCTCGTATCTTGAGGGTCTCTTGCGGTTTCTCTCCACTAAGGGCATGGACCGAAACCCCTATCTCTTGTGGCTCCCCTCCTTCTGGTATGATTTCTATCTCTTCTCCTTCCTTTCTAGTTGCTTCATCTGGTCCACCTTGTAGGCAGTCCTCATCATAAACCTCCATAACGTCCTTCGCAGCTTGTAGTGTGTTCAACGTTTTGCTTGCACATACATGCCCAGGATAATATTTATCTCCGCACTTAAAGCACAACCCCGCTGCTCGACGTTGGTCCATTAACTGTTTGTTAGCAACATATTGATTTGTTGTATTCCTATTTTGATTCTGGTATTATTGCTTGGTCCCTTCGGTGCTCTTATAAACATAACGATTCTTTCGGTTGATCACTGCAAGAGCCTTCTCGTGTAGTTGCGCTTGCTCATAAGTCTCCTTTAATGTTTTTGGATGAGCGATGTCCAAAAATAGAACTAATTCCTCCTTGAGTCCATTAATGTAACACGCGATAAAATACTCTTTCGATAAGTGGGGATTATAATGGAGTAATTGGAACCTTAACTCCTCAAACTTCTCTTGATATTTCTTGCATGCTCCAGTGTGTTTCAAGTTGCTAAATTCTCGGATTAGATACTGCTCTCCGACGTGGGCAAATCTTTTGCACACTGCCTCCGTGAATTCATCCCAAGATACCACCTGTTTGTTCATGAAGTATCCTTGTTTCCACGTTTTCGCCTTGCCGAATAAATGCATCGTAGCTATGCTCAACCATTGCTGTTGGGGTATTTGATATAATTCAAAGAATTGCTCACAATTCTCGATCCAGTTCCTCGGGTCGTCACTATCAAATGAAGGAAAATCCAATCGAGGATAGGGAAAGTGTTGGTGATTATTAAAACCCCTATTACTCCGCGGGGAATTCTGATCATCCTCTACTTCGAGCTGCCTTCTAGGGGTGGGTAATATACCTTTTCCTCTTTCTTCCCTGATAGTAAGTGGTGTGTTGCTACTCCCTGGTTTGCCGCAGTAAGGAAGTTTGCTCTCGGGATTACTCGCTCTGCCTTGAGTCTAGGTGGTAGGTGGCTGAGCTGTCAACAGTTTCAGTAGCTCCTCATGACGCTTGGTAGCTTCAGCCTGCATTGCATCATATTGTTTTTGCCCCGAATCTCGCACCTCCGCGATCTGCTGGGTAAGCATTCCTACTCGGGATTGATGTTCGGTTTCTAACCTCTGAAAATTTTCTTCTAGAGAATGGATATGATCACTAATATCTCTCAATCGAGTCCCTTCCGCCATATCTATTTCCTCGAGATACTCCTTGGGATTAAATTTAAATTTATTGCCTCGCTTCCCAATTTTGATTTTCTCGGTAAGTCTCTGTTGAGATAGGCTCTCAGGCTGACTAATTAACCTTTCTGTAGCTTAACTCAAATGATGTTTATCGTGCTTGTGTGATAAAATCAATCTGAGGATTGAGGGAGTGTCCTCTGATCTTGCGGTTAATTTTCAGGGTTAATTTGTGGTGATTTCTTTTGTCCAACTCTGATCTCGGTTCAGAATCGGCAGCGCAGAAATCCTACTCGCGATTAAACTCAACAATGCCGAGATTGGAGTTAGGAAGCGATTCTACCACTCAATGCCCTGGAATCGGACCGCTCTGATACCAATTGTTACGTACCTGACTCAACGCAACCCGTCGATGATGAGATTTCGCTGAGACGAGGACGGCGTCGAGAATGATGGTCTCCGTTCCGACTCGAATATNTCTAGTTATTTATATTTTATCTGCCTTTTCCCCGACCGTAGATCGCTCCGAGTTCCTCTCAAGCTTCGTCGTGTACCCCACCCCCCCCCCCCCCCCCTCTTTTTTTTCCTCCCTTTCAGCAGTATTTTTGTGCTTTTCTTCTTTGTCCTTTGTTCTTATCAAGTATTAACTCCAAGATTTTGCGACAGATACTCAAGACCCTGTTTGAGATAGTCTTATTTGAAGACTCAGGGAATCAATGGAGTCTTAGCAGACCTACGTTGAGCTTGATTCTCATCAGTGAACAGGTAAGAGTTCATTGCTGTATAGCTTGCACCAACTATCATGAAATAGATGGCCTACAAATTACAATCAATAATCTCCCTGTCAAATATGGAGAACTTTTGCTCTTAGTTTTATTTTGTTGCCTTACTTCATTGCTATCTTGGTACTAATTATATGACCCTGCGTGACCAATAATGATCCATGGACGTACCAAAATTCTTACTATCTTAGTGTCGATGTCATGTGGAAGACATTTTCTACTTAAAACTCTTTATGGACACGTGTCTGTCGCGTATTCAGATGATATATACATACATTGCTTGCACTAAACAGCGACTAGGAAAGATCTCTTTTGTACTCGGCCAACCTTCTAGGATTCATAAGAATTTGATAAACATGGATTGTTATGTTATTTATTTGTTTTGTAGTTTTGTTGGCCACCTTTACTAATACGATGATTTGGTAGGATATGGAGGTTCATGTCTTCTTTTTCTACTTTAATCCCTGGTTTTGATCTCTTAATAAATCCCTAGTAATAACCTCCATTCATCCATAACATAACCGCATGGATGGGGGACCTCTAGACTCTAGAGGCTATCTGCTAGTACCCTGAGAAAATGTAAGTAAGTATGGTACCTTCTACAGGTGATAAAATATTAAAAAAAAAAATACTGTAGAGAAGAATACATCCTTGTTTTATCAGAGTTGCGAACGTTCCATCTCCGAGTTGTATCTTGTTCGTGTTTGGTATCGTGTGTCCATTCAACATAGTTGAACAATGTAGGATCCAGGCTCAAATGAGAAAGGAAAGAAAACTTACTTGCATGGATTTAAGTACCATGGCACAGGATCGTGCCGGAAACTTGCTTGCACGGCACGGCACGGTGTGTGTTGGGCCGTGCCGATGCGTGCCGGTCACAAAAAATACATGTGTGCCGACACATAATGGCATGAAATATTTATTTTTCTTTAGCAACAAAATATTCTAATGGCTTATTATGTATCTTTATCAAATCTTTTGAACTTTATTGAGAAAATTACTTACTAATTTGAAGAATAGAGGGTTTTGAGCTATGCCATCGGCATGGGAGCTGTATCGTGCCGATATCTTATTGACACGATACGGCAGGGTAGATACGGCCCGGCCGATGGGCATTTATATTCTTGCTTACTTGCCTCTTTTCTACATTGGGAGATTCTCTTTTATGGGAAAGTGATAATATTTTGCACAAAACGTCAGAGGCTTAGTATTTTGCAAGAAGCACCCATGGTTTTTGTCGCCTGTTTTGTGGAAATTAGTTTCTACTGTGTTATCTTCATATAAGCTGTTTGAAGATGGCCTTTTTTCTTTTCTTTTCTTTTCTTTTTTTTTATAATCTTGTCAATATTCTGCTTTAGTTCCATGAAAGTGTAGAACATTTTTTTGCCACTTGTCCTTGTTGCGATTTACGTTGATGACTCCTTCAACGATTTCCCGCTCTATTACTATGGGAAGTAGAAGAAAAGGGATACAACACCTTGTTTAACTCAAGTTATCCTCTTTTTGTAGGAAATGAAAAGCTAATATGAAGAACATCTTATGTTCCATCACTTTTTCTCGACGTTTTTTGGTTGCATCATTGTTACACGTCCTGTATATGCAAGCTGTGCAATCCTTTTATCAATGCCTTCCTATTATGTTTCTTATGAAACCATCGTCTCAAACAATGTCCTTGTATGCTCTTCCAAGTACTTTGCTTCTTCTTTCACCTATATCTTCTTATTAACTTTTTGTTTGCTGCTGCAGATGTTTAGTGATATAAGAGCTCAAATTTTGGCTTCTCAGGTTAGCACAAACTTCAACCTTCTTTTTCGTGCCCCTTTTCTATCTTGGGGTACAAAGGCTTTTTTCCTTTTTTTTTTTTTCTTTTTTTTAAATACAAATTCTAGGTGAGTGGATGCGTTGGTAGAGAGACTTTTTTATTTTTGTCATTGTCGATTAGCTCTTTGATGTGCTCTAGCCGCATGAGAAATGGCATCTTCTGCAAAAAAAAGCTAAGAACTCATTTCTTTGTTGGCAAACGATCCCCGTAGATGTATAGATTGCTAGTAATCCATAAATCTACTGATGGGTCCACCAGGACACTGTCGCATTGTATTTGTGTTTAATGAAAAACATAAAAAAAAACAGTAGCAATACCTAATGAGGCCTATATATCCAATATCTTTAGCCTTTTGCTCAAGTATAACTGGAAGTTCCTGTGGAATCAGGTGCCATCTAAGATATTTTTGATGAATTGCCTTTTTGCTGAATGTCGCTATTCCAGATGCTGACTTATTTCTTGACAACTTGCAGCCTGCAGACCAACAACAACGTCTCTCACTATGCTTCGATAAACTGATGGCTGATGTTACGAGGAGTTTGGAATCGAAGAACAGAGACAAATTCACTCAGAACCTCACAGTTTTTAAACATGAATTCCGTGTCAAATAGTGCTACCGAACCTGGCATGATCTTTGCCTTTGATTTGTAAATACCCAGCCTCGTTCCATTTTTTGACTCCTGAAGGGGACAGCACTTTGTTATACTAACAGTTCATGATGCTTTGACTGGGATTGGATTTTTGTTGGAGGAATGGTTTTGGGAGTGGTCGATTGCTGTGATCGAGGAGAAAAAGGAAAATAGATTGGTGACTTAGTGATGTTGCTGAGAGGTGTTTTTGTTGTTAAAAATCTCTCTCATCATTTGTTGTGGTATTTTTCCACAGTGGGAATGAATATATGCTGGGGAGCATACATTGTTAGTTTGTACAGCAAGATTCTAAAAGTTGCTGAAGGTGGGACAGCTGTTTGTTCCTCTGGTTCTAATTATGAGGAAAATGGCCATATCCCAGCTGTCTTGATTCTTTTTCTTAGATAGGGAAACGGTGTAAAAGAAGCAAAGGTGTAAATTGATACTCCCATGGTTGTGTCTCAATTGTGTACATTAACTGTGTCGTTTTTAGCTCTGTTATTTTGTATTTGTTAATTGAGTATTATTTTTTTTTTGATATGGGCAACCTCTACCTGTTTCTCTCTTGCTTTCTTGGTAATCTTGGAATTATGTTTATTTGGGTGAAAATGTGCAGCATAGTTTTTTTTCCGTTTAATCTTAATTCTGTTAGAAGTTCTTCACCATATTCATGTATCGGCTTTGTCGGAGGCTAAACTGTATCATTACACAGCTTGCATTTCTTGTATCATGCCCTTTCTTTTGTTTCTCTCCTTGCTATGAAGTTGAGAAGATTCTCTCTTAAATTTGGAAAAACTGCCTTTAGGTTAATCTTACTGTTTTTAAGGTTGGCTCCTAATCTGTATCTTACTGTTTTTAACCTTGGTTCCTAGCTATTTAGTTTCAGCAAATATATGTTAGTTTTGTCAATTATGTCCATTTTTGTTTCAAATTTTGTTAACCCAGACAAATCTGTGGAAAGGTCTGATGTCTGATGCTGATGCGACAAATGTGGTTCGCCGCTTACTTCCGTCGACGTATAGTTGAGGGGGGTCCTTGTGTATTTTTAGCAAAGAAGGTTTAGGAAAGGCATTTTTTTGATCTATTAATTTTGACACAAGAGATCCTCTCTTTTACCAGTCATGTTTACACTGATCGCTTGATTTTATAGCATCGCAATGTTCTGCAACATCCATGTATTACTTGAATCTTTTGTAGTGGAATTTTACCCTTTATTCTTGTTTATCACTTATTTCCTCATTACTATTAGTAATGAATATTTATTGTAGATTTCAATCTATTGTAAATGGAACATGCTTCTTGTACAGCCACAAAGGGTTGTAGATTTTATATCCTTCATCCTATAATTGATAAAAATTCAAATAAAATTATTTGAATTTTTATCAATCCTAGAAGGAGGGGTATAAGATCTAAAAATTTAAAAAAATGATGTGACAAGGAAAATATTAATGTTTTGGAATGAAGTGAGTGTAAAATGTATATCCTATTTTGAAGTGTACATATAGTATTGCTCTTGTAAATAGAGACTCTTGTAAATGTACACCCTACTTCAGTGACTTTGCAAAAATACTCTTTTCTGTTAATTTGCAAATAGACTTCTTAACAGTAAATATTATAAATTTGTAAAAAAAATATTTTTTAATATTGCATATTTTAAATACAGATTTTTGCCGCAAGAAATAATTATTTCGGATTTGTAGTATTTGGTCGGATCTAGTTTTGAATGCAGATTTTCAGAATCTGTCGTATTCAAGTTCAGGCTCGCATTTTGAGTTCGGTTGTGGGGTTTGGGTTCACATTTTTAGAAATTCGCTGCCAATCCGGCCCTTGACATTTCCATCTCGTCACCTCCGTCCGTCCCCTTCAAACTCCCGTCCAAGTCCTCTTCAATGTCCCTCTCTCTCTCTCTCTCTCTCTCTCTCTCTCTCAATAAAACAGCTTCCTTAGATTAGCCTGTGGAGTCTTTTTTTGGCCCCCAAAATCCCAATCCAAAAGGCTTCAGGTTTGCGTTTTCCTTCTTTTTCTTTTTTTCTTTTTTTTTGTTTAATTACTTCTTAATTTCATATTTGCGTAACGTCTCAATGTAAATATTCGATCAAACGACGAGTCCCGAGTCCGAACTTGAATTCTAATGGTTTTGCGCCGGTTTTAGAGATTAAAAGCTGCCGAATAAGTTCTTTCTTAGGAATTGCGTGCCGAACAAGACCTGCTTTTGTGATTTGAGTAGTTTCCGCCACCATTTTATTGCATCATTTATTTTTTTTTTATTTTTTTTTATAGGCTCATCAAAATATAGAAGCAGTAGTTTTCAGAAACTGCAATCCCACAATGCTCAAAACCCAATTGGATTCAAAGCAGGACTGACAGATAGCACGTGTTTATTACCACTCTTGGACACGCACCACGTGACTATCTGCGAAAGGACATATGTTTAAAGATTTAGATCTAATTTGGTAACGTTGTGGCTGAAAACACTATTTTTATATTATAAAAAAAGTAAAAAGAAAAATTCTAAAAAAGGAAAAATTGAATATACTTTTAAACGTTTGTCTTTCTATTGTGTAAAAGTAATATTTTTAGCCACTATATTACCAAATTGGGCCTTTAGTAGTTTGTTGCAGACTAGCAGTTACCTCCCATCTTTATGGAGAGAGCTTTACAAAAAGTGATTTTGTAAAATAATTATTTTCACTAATCTCATAAATGTTTCATTATTTTTTTTTCGATAATGTGTACAGATATACTATCAAAAGGGACGTTGCATAATATTTAGGGTAAATCACACTTTTGCTCCTCAAACTATGAGGCGGGTGACACGCTGGTCCTCATATTTTAATTTGTTGTAATTTCTAACTTGAACTTTATAAATTATTGCAAATAAGTCCCATGACCCAATTTATTTGATTAAATATTGATGAATCGCTGATGCAGAAGTAATGTAGCATTTTAATTATTGTGGCATTATCTAACATAACGCTGTTGCATTACTTCCATATTAGCCACATGTCCAGCTAATTGGGTTGCGGACTTGATTGCAATAATTAAGAAAGATCGGACTAGAAATTGTAACAAATTAAAGTTTGAGGACCAAAATGTCACGCGCCTCATAGTTTGAGAACCAAAAGTGTAATTTATCCTAATATTTATGCAGCAATTATTGAATGCTTTGTAGTTTCCTACATACCTTAGCTTTCGTATACTAAGATTGCTGAACATAAATTTAAGGATTGTGCAGACAAAATATAGCAAAATACACTATAAATCTTACCTTTGAATTTCGACCTGCCTTTACTATTTTTTGATGCAGTGGCATAAAAAGTTGATAAAATGTTGCATTCGAATTTTTTTACCAAGTCTGATCTGATGAATTTCGATATGCAGTTTGTCAGACATACAGAATCCAATCAATGTTCAGTTATAGCACAAAAGAAATGCTTAACCGTATTTTGTAGGCTTTTCTTTTTCTTGTTTTTTGGTTAAAATTGAATTGATTATGTGTATGTCGGATGCTCAGCGTTCGACAAATGAAAACTTTCTTTTGATCTTTCCGTTGCAGTAATAAATGGAAAGACGACGAGGGGAAGCGGAGACGATTGATGCGGAATTACCAAATTATAGACTTGGGAAAATACTGGGGATTGGTTCATTTAGTAAGGTTAAAGTTGCAAATCATGCATTGACAGGGAATGTTGTTGCTGTCAAAATTGTCAGCCGCCAAAAGCTGAGAAACATGGACTTAGAAGAAAATGGTAATTTAAAAGTTCAGGAATGAGAAACACTTAAGTTTCTGAGTTTTATCTATCAGATTTTTCCTTTTTCTCGATATGTTTAACTCAACAAACTGTGGGACCTTTGGAAATGGGATAATAAAGTGTGGTTCATTTGTTTCATCACCTGTCGAAGTCGTGTGGAAAGTGGAAACTGTGAGGAAGATGTGTTGAAAGCGAACAATTTGGCAGTTGCTGGAAATGGAGAAGAGTTTTTCTTTTATGTGCTCATCTCATTCTAGTCTTTCACTAGATATTCAGTGATTGGTTTTTGAGTTTTACGTCTCTATATGACTCATGTTTTATTAGTACAATACTAGTGCTATTTGTTTGCAATTCATTTTGTCAAAAGATTTCAGAGCAATAATATAGTTACCTACATCTTTGGAATGCAGCGAGGCGAGAAATTGAGATCCTAAAATTGTTGCAACATCCTCACGTTATTCAATTTTGTGAGGTCGTAGAAACGCATGCAAATATATATATATTGTAATGGAGCATGCTGAATCAGGGGAGCTTTTTGGAGTGCGAGGCTCGCCATTTTTTCCAGCAGGTCTGTGAATTCTTCTCATCATAAAGTTGTTGTTAGCCTGATACATAGCAGTAATATCTTATTCATAAAGAACTTTATAGAAAAGGGTAAAGAAATTGCAGCAGAGAATCAAGTTTTCTTATTTGTCTCAAATAATTGCAGCAGAAGTGCATCACTAATTTTAACAATTGTGTTGACTACATTTTTAAGGTGTTTATTTCTTTTTTGATAATTATTTTGAATGAAAACTATCTTTGTTCTTTCACATGTTACAGTTTAATAAGAAGAGTTCTCTCAGTTCAGAGTCATTGTTGCATAGTACCTAAAAAAAAAAAAAAAAAATCCCGTGACTAACTTTCATCATTCTCGCATAGTACCCAAAAATAATTAAGCACCCTACCCAAAAATAATTAAGCACCACCCTTTATCCCTTAATTAAGCACACTTTCTTCATCAAGCCTTTTAGAGACCCCGAAAAAATCCTAAAAATACTGAGAAAATCCTCTAAAAATCGTCTTGCTTTATTTTAGACCATTTTGTTTATCCTGTAGAGCTTTCATGCATTTTTAATAGAAGGGAGTACCAGACGGGACCTACACCAAAAACTTTGAAAAAACCCATATTTTACCACGGAGATTCTAAACTTAAACCTCATCCTATTCCTAGCCAAGACAAATTCGACATGCAAATTTGGTTCTCCTCCATAGCCAAATTAGATGGTTTTGGAATGCTGAGGCAAATTGGCGGCGGGGCCCGTGGTTTTTAATTTTACTGTGGGGCCCATGGTTTTATCCATGGTTTTGATGCACGGGTGGTTTCGATAATTGAAAATCCTGATAAAGACATGTATATTATATCAACAGATATAATCTTATCTGATATTTGGAGACTATTTGAAGAACCTTTTGAAAACATAATTCAAGACATCTGGCGACTTTTTGAAGACCAATTAAACTAAATTGCTCTCAATGGAGTAAATAGTCTCAGCATCGGATACGTACTCGTCTACTGTTAGCAAAGTTTCACCAGTATCTTCTATAAGTAGTGCGTTACGTTCTTTTATATTTTGTTCGTCAGGTAGTAATATATTAGGATTTTTAAGGCGGAAGATAATTTGGGGATAATAAATAAGGCTTTCTTTACCATATGCTATTCTTGGTGGTTTTATAATAGGAGGTGTTCCGTCTGTTTCTATTATAATATAGTCAGAATCTAATGGAAGGTCGAGGTCTGGTAATTCAGATACTAGGGATTTTATTTGTCTGACCAATTTTATGTCTTCTATGTTAAAATGTCTTTGACCTGATTTTCCTATTTTAGCATATAAGGGGCTTGCAATTTTTCCTGGCGTACAGTTTTCAGAGAACCTCGCTCTTATGCCGCAAAGCACTCTTTGGCTATCAATGGCGAAATTTACAGAGCATTTCTCTTATCAAATCTGCCAAGCGTATATGCTTCACACTTGCTTAAGATGAAATATTGATCTAGAAGAATTTGATCTAGAGAGTTCTTGTGTCTGGGAAATTGACATAGGAAGGTCCATTATCCAATAATGTGGTTGTATTGAGGAAAAAATATGTAAGAAAATCTACTTTTCTTTCCTCTGTCTTGCTTAGAAAAACTAAGTCTTTGGCTCTGTAAAGTGGTTTAATAAGAACCTTAAAATATTGTCTGATTGTCTTGCTTAGAAAAACTAAGTCTTTGGCATTGATACCAATTCTTTAGGGTATAAGCTCTGATACCAATGTGAGAGGGTATAAGCTCTGGCGGTGGAAATAAGTTCTGATATGGGTATTTGGGTTTTAGGGTTTAGGGTTTAGGAAGAAGCGGGGAAACAAGGGATGAGAGAAAGGAGAAGAGAGGGACGATGAACTTGTGTCCAAAGACCTAGGAGAGCGAGAGAGGCGCGAAAAGCTTTTAAACACAAGTAAAAATATGGAAAGTGTTTTTGGGTTTTTTCTTCGGAAAAGTGTAAAAGGGTTGAAAACTACTATATGGACTTATCCCCTATTTTTGAAAGCGTGCGTGTGGATGAGGATGGGTCAGATTATGTAATATATTTTAACTGATAGGTGCAAACCTAAAATTAGGACAATTAAGTAGGGATGAAAAAGAGCGAAAGAAGAGCACGGTGGAAGATACCAATGTGAGAGGGTATAAGCTCTGGCGGTGGAAATAAGTTCTGATGTGGGTACTTGGGTTTTAGGGTTTAGGGTTTAGGAAGAAGCGGGGAAACAAGGGATGACAGAAAGGAGAAGAGAGGGACGATGAACTTGTGTAGAATATTTTCAGACAGTCAAACCCAAAGACACTTTTCCATTTTATGTAGTCTTTCAAGGTTTTAAAACTGGTGTTTTCGACTCTTTAGTAATTTTTGGACACAAGTTCATCATCCCTCTCTTATCCTTTCTCTCATCCCTTGTTTCCCCGCTTCTTCCTAAACCCTAAACCCTAAACCCTAAACCCTAAACTCTACTGGGTAAACAAATAAAGCAAGATGATTTTTGGGAAAATTTTCGGAATTTTCTGGGTTCCCAAGTTTGGGGGTCATGAGCTGCTATATTTAATATTTTTTCAGTTCCAGCGTCTTGTAAATTGACAGGGTTTTCGAATCCTTTGGGAAAACAGTCTCCAAATGTCAGATATAATATCATCCAAAGGTTCTTCAAATAGTCTCCAGATGTCTGAAAGGATTTTATCTGAAAACTGAGTCTTCGACGAAGGAATTAACTTAGAGGACCTAAATCTTGCTTAGAAAAACTAAGTGCGGTAATGTAGTAATGTTCCGATAGGATGATGAGCGTAAACAGGGTTGTTTACCAAGTTGTGAGTGAAAGCATCTATCTCAAATTTGTCTTCAACTGTTATTTCCAGAAATCTTCTGCGTTAGAAAACCGCGGCGGCCTGTGGTTTTGGAATGCTGAGGCAAATTGGCGGCGGGGCCCGTGGTTTTTCTACTTTTCTTTCCTCTGTCTTGCTTAGAAAAACTAAGTCTTTGGCTCTGTAAAGTGGTTTAATAAGAACCTTAAAATATTGTCTGATTGTCTTGCTTAGAAAAACTAAGTCTTTGGCTATATGAGGTTGTAATTTTATTTTTCCTTCACCAATAGTTACTCCTAAGAAGTTTACTCTCACGTGAACTTTGTGGCCATGCAAAAACCTTTTTTTTTTTTTTTTTTTTGGTGAAGGAAAACTAAAATTACAACCTCATATAGCTAAGAAAATTTTAGACATGATCTAGAGAGTTCTTGTGTCTGGGAAGTTGACATAGGAAGGTCCATTATCCAACCACTGTTCCAACAAGTGGAATCCAAATGGACGGCACTGCACATAACTATACACACTATATCACAAATGCATCACGGCTTTTGGAATTTAGTAGTCACGTCGGGTTCACCATTGTCAGATAGTTCTTGAATATCTTGAATTTTGGACGGTAGTGGACCGTTTCCTTGGTGCGCTTCAGAGTCCGGCTTCTGCTTTCTCTCTTTGGTCGAATGTGTTTTCTTTCCCGTATTTTTTCGTGTTTGATGAGGCTTCCTTTTATAGGATATTGAGATATTCCGTACCCAAGGTTTAAGCCTCTTAAATCCAGACATTCTGTATGACAGCCGACGAAAATATATTGATAAATCTATATTTTATTCCTTTAAAAGAGAAGCATCAGTCGCTTGTTATGACGGTTAACATAAGAAAATCTTTGGATAACATTACTGTAGAGACCTGGAATTTTAGCTGAGGCTTGTCGACAGCTCTGGAGAGTGTCGGGACAAGTCCGGGTCGCATTGGCGCGAAGTGGACGCCAAACGGGCCTTATGGGAACTTGAGAGCAGCGTGTATCTTGAAGATCTGCGAAATAGCAGATCTTCAGTGAGCTGTACCGGTACAAATCTGGGTTTGTACCGGTACAAAGTGGAAGCAGGGTGCAAGTTGACTTTTGGCCATCTTGTCACATCACCCCCCCCTTTAACCCTTACCTTGGAGCAGAGAGGAGAGAGAGAGGGGAGCTTCTTCATGCTGCTGCTGCTGTGCTTCTTCTTCCTCTCCTTCTACTTCCCTTAGCAACCTAGAGTGTTGGAGGAGCTCAAGAGAAGCTCGAGCTTCGTCGACGACGCGCCGCGGAGCGGATCGAGCGAGTTTCCGACGAGGTGACGCTGCGAGGAGGCCGTGCTACAGCCGATCCTTGCCATCCTCGACGAGGTGCTGCTCGCAGGGAGGGTTTGTCGAGGTGAGTGGCTCCTTGAGATCGCTTTTATGGCTTTAAACTTCTACGATTTTCGAACTGCACTGCTGCTGCTGCTGATTCCAGCGTCGACCCGCAGAGTTTTGACTCGTATTCCGTGCAGGAGCATCGGAACGTGACGCGACTTGATTCGTTCGAACCGAGACTTCGAGACGAATCCATAGGATCCTCACTCGCCCGATTTGGAGAAGGTTTGCTCTGTCGAAATCCCTTTTTACTGAGTTGCTGTTTGCCGAGCAGACTCTGAAGTGCTGATTGCTGATTCCAGCATCGACCCGCCGTGTTTTACCTAGTTCTCTGTGTAGGAGTGTCGAAACGCGACGAAATTTGGCGTTATGCTAGATTCGCGACTTCGAGACGAAGATTCTGAGCCCAAGATCGCGATTTTTGGAGCAGGTTTGCCCTGTCGAACCCTAGTTTTACTAGGCTGCTGTTTGCCGAGCAGATTTCAGAGATGCTGTTTCGCAGGTTCCAGCGTCGACGTTTCGTATTCTGGCCCGTTCTCTGCGTAGGAGCGTCGGAATTCAGCGAAACCTGGGCCATTGGATTCGTGACTTCGAGACGAAGCTTCAGAACCCTTGTTTGCTGAATTTGGATAAGGTTAGCTTGGTCGGATTTAACGCTTTCTTCGCTGCTGTTTTCTGGGCAGATTTCGTGATTTTGAGTGCAATTGTGTTTACTTCTTCGCAGCAGGAGAACCGGAGACTTCGACGGACCAGCGAGGGATCAATTTGGATCCGGGCCACTTTCTTTGCTGCCAGGAGTTGCTTGAGAGGTGGGTTCATCGGTTTTGCCTTTAAGTACATATTAGTCGACTTGTATGCTTTGTTCGTTGAACACTAAATGAGGTAGCTCAAATTCATGGATTAGTATATTAAAAACCTGAATTGGGAGCATGCTTAGTGAGTGATGATAATTGATACTTGTTGGACTTGGATTTGACTTAGGAGAAAACCCTGAATTGATCGTCATTTACATACACTGCCGGATTTAGCTCTAGGAGCCGTGTTGCATTGTATCGTCGCGGGCTTTGTGCGATGGATACCCAGGATAGTGTAGCTTGTGTTTGTGCTCGTGCTGGGACGCCGAGCTTATACTAGCTGAGTGTAGACTGTTACGGGGTGTCGGGCGCCGTCAGGGTAGGCGGTGGGCCCCCAAGTCGGTTTTGGTTACTTGGGTTTGGCTGGTTAGGGCCTGATTGAGCTCGATAGAGCTACGCTGCATACTCGGCTGGGTAGCTCCTCCGAGTGCCACTCCGGAGTTAGACTTTGTGCTTTCGCGTCGGTGTCGGGTAGTGCAGGTTGGACTTGCTCTACACTGAGGTTTAGAGTGGGGGTAGCTGTGCAGTCACAACCGGGCACGGGACGGGTGCGTTCACAGTCCCAGGGACGGGTGCGTTCACAGTCCCCTTCGGATTGGGTCAGGTTGACTTGAGTCTATAGGTGTTAGTTCTGGGCATGATAGCATAGCGACTTGTAGCTGTAGAGAGTTTTCAGCTTCATTTTCTTCTATTTTGCTTACCCTGTAGACTTAGTGGGTGGACCGATATTGTTTAGGGCGGCACCCACTAAGGACTACTTGCTTTTATAGTAGTTCTCACGCCCTCTTTCTTCCACCGATGTTGCAGGGCCTTCTGTTTCGGCTGCTGCTCCTTTTGAGGCGGACCGCGGGAAAGGCGTGGCGAGTTAGAGCCTACCCCTCGAGTACAGTGCTAGAGGACTCTCGCTGCAGGTAGTGACAGTTTTTGTTCGGGCACTTTTGTACATACAGTTGAACTCGCTGGAGCGAGTAGTGTTCTTTTGTATCCGTAGCTGATGTATGTATATAAAGTTTGTTATTTCTACCTGCTTGTTTATAGTTTACTTCAACTCTATACTACTGCTTGTAGTATTGTATGTTTATACAGGTTCAGCTACGCTTCGTATACCGGAGAAATTCTCTTGTATACGGCGGATTTGTCGGCGTGCCCGGGGGACTGTGCAGCCCGGGGCGTGACAATTACAGACCAGCCATTTCCTTTAGCAACTTTTCCGCTATTTGTAGGGTATTTGCTTCTTTCAAAGGTTTGTTAAAAAATATAAAAATCCAAAAAATATTTGCATCCGCATTCCAAAACCATAGGCCGCCGCGGTTTTCTAAAAACCACAGGCCCTGCCGCCAATTTGCCTCAGCATTCCAAGGAAATTCCAGAAAAAAGTGGAAATATCAAAAGAAGAAGAAAGAATCTGGAAAAAGAAAAAATCAAGAACCACCCGTGCATCAAAACCATGGATAAAACCATGGGCCCCACAGTAAAATTAAAAACCACGGGCCCCGCCGCCAATTTGCCTCAGCATTCCAAAACCACAGGTCACCGCGATTTTCTAAAAACCACGGGAGTCTGGCTTCTGCTTTCTCTCTTTGGTCGAATGTGTTTTCTTTCCCGTGTTTTTTCGTGTTTGAATGAGGCTTCCTTTTATAGGCGAAATCGGAGGATGCGGACGGTTTTTAGAAAACCGCGGCGGCCTGTGGTTTTGGTATGCTGAGGCAAATTGGCGGCGGGGCCCGTGGTTTTAAATGTTATCCAAAGATTTTTTTTTCTGATTTGCCAGTGTTATTTATATTTATAATATAATGTGGTTGTATGGAGGAAAAATTAATATGGCCCATCCTCATCCACACGCACGCTTTCAAAAATAGGGGATAAGTCCATATAGTAGTTTTCAACCCTTTTACACTTTTCCGAAAAAATCCCAAAAAATCTAGCCATGTTTTTATTTTTTAGAATGAACAAGAAGTGTTTAGGGAGGATCCTAAATGTTTGATTAGCTTATTAAGAAGGTCTGTCTGGGTTTTATTAGTCTTTTCTATGATTATCAATATCTGTTGGATACTGAAAAGGACAAAGGATGATTTTAAATTGGTATTCAAAAAGTCGCCAGATGTCTTGAATTATGTTTTCAAAAGGTTCTTCAAATAGTCTCCAAATATCAGATAAGATTATATCTGTTGATATAATATTCATGTCTTTATCAGGATTTTCAAAGATCATCAATAACCACTATGCAAAAATTATTATGCAAAAAATTACTATCCAAAAATTACTATTCACGAAGGTACTCTCACGTGAACTTTGTGGCCATGCAAAAACCTTCTTTTTTTTTTGTTCTTTTTTTATGTTCTATTCACTTGTACCTTAAAAACTTAGACGGGAATTATCACCAATTACATGGATATATTCATTTAAGAATTGAGAGTTTCTCTTAATTTGATATTTTCCATTTATTTTTAGTTATCGTTGTTGGAAACAGATTATTTCTGGTGTTGAACATTGCCACAGAAATATGGTCATACATCGAGATCTAAGGCTAGAGAACCTGCTTTTAGATTCAAAATATGACATCAAAATTATTGACTTCGGCATGAGTAATACATTTTGGGACGGTCAACTTCCGAGGACTAGCTTTCTGAATCCATATTCAGCACCGGAGGTAAATATTCTTCCAAATGACAAGAAGTCTGTCACAATGAATGCCATATTTTGGATGTAAATTTGCTCTCATGTATTACGTGTTCTGACAAATTACCAATTGAGCAGCTAATTTCCCGTAAACCACATAATGGGCCTGAAGTTGATGTTTGGAGCTGTGGTGTTATCCTTTATGCTCTTATATGTGGGCATCTTCCCTTTATGGATGAGAACATACCCAACTTGCATAAGAAAATAAGGGTAAAACATGGTTTGTTTTTTTTTTATATTAATTGTCCTGTCAGTTTGTGCAAAACTGAATCACACAGCAATGTTTCTTAGGGTGGAATATATGATCTTCCTGAAAATGTGTCTGATGGAGCAAGATATTTGATTTTAAGGATGCTAGAAATTGATCCTACAAAGCGAATCACCATTGCTGAAATTCGCCAGCATCCTTGGTTTCAATGTAAGCTTCCTTGCTAATCGTTTTCCTCTCCACCGGATTTGATGCAGTATGTGAGATGGTACGTTACTAGTCTCATGCTTTTGGGCTCTCTTTTCACTTTTTTCAAATGAAAGCTTATATTATTGTCAAGTGTTGTTTCTTCAGTTATTTAAAAATTTAAACTTGGTTCTGATTGTCCATTTGCTACTACTAGAAATTGTTTTATGTATCTTCACTTGATATGGTCGAACCTGATTTTCTTTTCTTTTTGAGAAGCACGACTGATTACTTTTTGCTGTTATCGCTTTAAATAGCTCATGAAAGTTCATAGGCCTTAAGAGCAGTTGGTGTTTCCATCGAATTTAGTTCAATTGAATTAACTAATGGGGATGACCCATCAGATTTTCATCATTTGGTTAAAGGCACAAAGTTCGAGCTATTAATTGTGAGAAATGAGAACTTGAAAAGAAGTGAATTTTCGTTTGTAGTTTTCCAGGATATCTGGGGCAACTTATCTCTCTCTTTCTGGTAGGCCTTCTAGAAGGTTGGTCCTCTGCGCAAATAAAGTTTGTGTTAGTGCAGTTCAGAGCTCATCCTTTTGACATGATGATGGCCTTCATTGAAACGTTACAAAACTTGAGAAATTTTTGGATAAAAGTGGATGCTAGAAGATGAAATGCACATAGTTTCCTGGCTAAGGTCACCACTCTAAATGCATGCCCGATAATTTTTTTCGTCTTTGTACAATTGGTGATGAAATATTAATAGTTGAAAAACTTTGATGATCTGGAATTGGAAGGTCGCCTAACATGGTTAGATTGGAAGTTCAAGTATCATTGCTATTAGTTTGGTACTTCATGACATGAGAAGTTTGGATCAATATCCGTGCAAAAACAATAAACTTGTCTCTTTTTCTTCATTTTTCTGTATTTTATTGTAATTTGTATCAGAAAATTTGGTGCCTTTTGAGTTAAAACAAAGAAATGTCAATTTACAACAGAAATTTCAGAGGACATAGTCCCTAGTACATACAGTGCTGGAAATTATGTTGTTTTCTCACATTTACATATCCTTCTGTCCTCGAATGTTCCAATATAGGCACAAAATAGATAAACGATTTTGAAGTAGTTGCATAAACTTGAACTAAAAACAGTGAAAAGACCAAACACTGAAAATTATAATGTCAAAATGGTTTATTACCTTTTCTGCATACATCAGATGAAAAGAAACATTACAGAACTATCACCTTAAAATTTTATAGCAAACTCGAATCATAACTATTATTACACCCTTTCTGTGAAAAACATGGCGTAAATTATAAAGAACAACTTGAAGGAAACAGTATAAGGAAAATCCCCACAAAGACATCTGTTCTAATTAGAAAATTTGAAAAGAATTTCTTTCTTTTTAAAAAAGCAAAGACAAAAGCCGAAGCAAAAAGCAAGTCATATAACATTAACTGCAAAGACGGTTCGAACCACGTGTGCCCCATCGGACCACATCACGGACCCAAACCGGTAACCCTTATTTGCATCCATAGCACTGAAAGTGATCTCATAAGATGCCTTCATCCCTCTTCTATTAAATACCAATCTGTCAGGTGAAACCTTGACCATTAGTCCGTCTGGTGCATCAACACTTGCAATATAGGTTGCGTTTGATGGCCCAACATTTGTTGCAGTTCTACTAACAATGACTACTTTTTTACTATCAAGCTGCGCAATAGAGATCGAAGGGTAGTTGATATTGGTGATGAGTTGAGGTGATGGACTGAATGAGCAGCTGAAATTGGTGCCTGAGATTTTCCTGATGATCTGATTCTTGTAGCCGTAGTAGCAGAGGAAATGCAGGTAATCATCTACTGTGGTTTCAAAGACTAGGCCTGGGCTCAGGGCTCGGAGCGGACTTATTTCTCCTGCACCCATGTCATGATAGTTTGCATCGGATCCCGTGCTACTTGTTAGGGGCTTTCCAAGATTGTTGACTGTGATAGCTGTGATGCGGAACAAGCATGGTTAATCTACAAGATTCATACTCTTCTCTTGCAGGAATTTGTTAAGTTTATATGATGGAAAACTACGTGTGAGAAGAAACACTGGGATGATAAATTATCTATTATTTCCGTAAGATACAATAAATGTGAATTTCTCTGTTAACTGATATTGTTGATTTTATTTCCTTTTAAAATTTTTGTCTCTCGGGAATAATTAGACTCATTTTTTAGCTGTTCATTAGTAACTATTAGAAAAAAGCAAGCAATTTTGTAAAAAAGAAGCACGAAGTTTGTCTTTGTTGTTTGAATGTGTTTTCTGTTGTCTTAGTATTTGTGTCTCAATTCTTGGGATTGGAGGTTGCTGCAAAATTTGCTGTCTAAGGCAAGTTTACATAAAGGGACAAACTTATACGTACAAATACTATATTAATATCTGCCCAGGAGAAAAGAAAAAATTTGATGCAGAAACAAACCATAGTGTGAGCAACATCAAAAAGCCATTTATTAACATTCCATGTTTAGAAAATTAGCGCACCTGTAGCTGTCTCATAAACTTCAGTAATTTTAACTTCCTAAGTGTTTTGTGTTTAGTTTCTTGATCCATTCGACGACAAGTATCAAGTGTATACATATATCTAATATGCGAAATATCATGGAAGAGTCAGATTTTACTTCTTGAATGTTACCTGTTGTCATGAGTGCTGATCTTATCATAGAAGGAGACCATCTTGGGTGAGCCGATCTCACAAAGGCTGCGGCGCCTGCAACATGCGGGCAAGCCATCGACGTCCCGGATTTTATAGCGAAGTCTGATGGCTTCTTTCCTTCTGGAACGGCTCCAATGTCAACTGCAGGAATTGATGCTGCAAGAATGCTCACTCCCGGAGCCATAATATCAGGCTGTCAAACAAAAGAAACGAAACATTATCAATTACGTATATTAGGAGCTTTAACATAGATACCATTGTAAAGTTTAAATTTCCATTTATATGCCTTCCAACTGCAGCTTCTTGTGAAAACTAACAGCACTTTTGCTAGTACAAGGGAATATTATAAGTGATAAAATTAGATTTTGAAGGGCATAGTTGAAATTTCAAATTTCACTGCTATGCTAGTAGATAATTTTGTAAGGTTGTGAAATATTTCTACAGATTAAATCATGAGTTTGTGCTCTTGGAAAGATTCTTGATAAAATTAGACCTTTAGGATGGCTTCTGTGAGTCCTCCTGGTCCTCGAGCGGAGAAGTATGCGACGACTGGCGCTGGTTTGAACTCCTTGAAATCCTCGGTCGGGAGAATTGTAGCTGTTGGCTTCCTGTTTTCAATGATTCAAATCAAGGTTTGAGTTTTCAATGGCCAAGTTAATTTTATCCGGTAGTGCATGTCGATATTGTTTTCTTCCGCCCCTCAAATTCTATGTGGTTGAATGCACCTAGGATGGCCTTTTCAGCTGTTGTTGTTGTCAGATTTGTTTGCAAATTCTATATTTACTTACAAAAAATGTGATTTTAACCATTTTTTGTTACATGAATTTGAGGAGAAAAAAAAAAGCATTAGCAATGCCGAATGTTGTCGTCTTTTTTCTAGGTACTGCTGTGGTAGATGTTTTCTCAACTTACTTGGTAGAGTTTATGTACTGCAGTATCTGAGCCCCTGCATCATTACTGAGTTGGGAGAAAGGGAAGCTTCCAGAATCAAATGGCACTCCTTTCTCAACCTCATCTATCAAGATCAGACCTTTTGCGCGAGCCCCTTCAGCCACCAACTTCTTCACTTTCCTCGAAACAGTTGGATCGGTATCCACACAAACTACTATTTTTCCGGCAGTTTTATCATCATCCAGTGATCCAGGATAGCAGTTACTGTTATCAAAATAACGTAATGAGAGAATAATCTCAAAGCAAAATTCTAGGAATCAGCAACAATGAAAGGAAAAAACCTTGCTTCTGATACTGGTGTGAATTCTGCTGCTACATCTGCCCCAAAGACAAGTGGGTGCTGTTCATACCGACTAAGGTTAGAGAAGTTTATCGCCGATCCCTGAGGTGAGAAACACTCTTGATATATTACAGAAGAACATTTATCTCTGCAATCTAAAAGGAAAAGAAAAGTAAAAAAAAAAAAAAGAAGTTTTGTACCTTCAAAACACTTCCATTGCCAAGAACAATAGTGGACTGAAAAGCTCTATCAATGCTTGAGGCCGCCACGGTTAAAATCCATGGAGCTGAATTAACCACAGTAAAAGGGTCTGGTCCATCATTTCCGCCCGAGCAAACCACCAAAACCCCCTTTTGATTTGCATGGAAGGCTCCAACAGCTATAGGATCACTAAGAAAATCCGACTGGAAAATGGAGCTCATTCCTATCGATATCGAGATAATGTCAACTCCGTCGTTTATCGCATCGTCGATGGCTTTTAGTACAGTGGAGCCTGCGCATCCGCCAAGAGAGCATGCCTTGTACATTGCAATTCTGCTCGACGGAGAGCCGCCCTTTGCTACTCCTTGTGCGAGACCGTAGTAGCTGGCATTCGTTACAATTGAACCCGCAGCAGTGGATGAGGTATGTGTTCCGTGGCCGACCGAGTCCCTTGGTGATCCAAATGAAGTGATTTCAGGAATTTGGGACTTGTTTGTAGGTGGTTGTGTTGATTCGGCTAGGTTGTTGTAGTATCTTGCACCTATGAGCTTCCTAGTATAGATTGAGTAAAAGAGAGAATCCATTTAGAAAGAAAATGAATAAAATTGTTCTTCTTTCCACATGCCAAAATATATGATGGAAAACAGAAATTCAAGGATGTATTATGTATATTATATATTAGCTTTTAGGGGCATCCTAAGTTTCTGAAAGTAAAAATTTTCTCAGTAACTTCACTTGTAGTGCAATATTTTACCTATTACAGTCAGTTTTTTTGAAATCAGATCCTTCCATACATACGCCTTTCCACCTGGAAGGGACCTCACCTAACCCTGCATCATTAAAACTAGGCGACTCGGGCCATATACCTGAAATAGCAAAAAAAAAAAAAAAAAAAAAGAGCTCGGCAAAGTTAATCGCACTCGTTATAACTTATGAGTAGTTGGCATTTGTATTTTTCTTGTTCTTTATTGTATAACTAATTGATGATTATGCTATATTAATCATCTGGTGCAGGTTCCATCCTTCACGGTTGAAGAAGTAGAAAAATCTCTCTTTTAGTTACGTAAATGTTAAGAAATCTCTGTATGAAAGAATTACCGGTATCGATGATGCCAATGATGACATCGTTAGATGCTCTACGATTTAGCCGCTGTGATCGCAGGCCCGATTCCGTCTCTAGGAAATCCCAAGAGCGCGTGGTATGGAGTTGAAGAAATCTGTCACGGAACACTGATACCACTTCACTGTGGCCTGCTTTCATGCGTCATGCATATGCGCATTACAGATGAGAAATAAAATTTCCTTGCAGATTAATTTGCAAAGCTAGAAGGTCAAAATAACCATAAGAAGGAGATTCTACCTGATAGTTGAGCAGCTTCTTTTTCGGTAAGCATGGCAGAGAAGCCCTCAAATACATGATGATAACTTTGTGTTAGATATACTCTTTCTTGCTCTTCACTGTTGCAATCAAAGATCGATTCATGATAAGAAGCTTTCTTTTTTTAATATATTTGTGAAATTTTTATGAGAGTTTAGAAGTATACTCTGGTAATTGTTAGAAAAGAGTACAACCTTGGAATAACTGATGACAGTATTTGCAAGTGCGCTGCTTGTATAGCCTCTGGGTTTCTATTTTGTGAAAAGCTCCCCATATAGATTACATAAGACTGTCATTGAATAATATGAAGATTAGCAGATTAGAAATATTCAAAGACAATGATAAATAGCCCACAACAAAAGCTAAATAATGCTGTACCTTTGATTCTCAAAAACATTAGCAATGCGAAACCATCAGAAGTTTCACTTGATTCGAAAGAAAGGAAAGATCGTTTTGAGCATGTCACACTGACAATTATTACTGAGATACAATTATTATGGTTTTCTCTTTTCCTTCTGTTTTGAGGACATAATTGTGAAGGAAATTTTTATTTAATTAAAAAGCAAGTGGTATAAGCTCAAAGTTTGCAGAGAAATTTTCGTTAGATAATAAGCATATTAAGACAAACCGTGCTTTACCTCTTTAATCTGGTTTGAAGTAGCATGGAGAAAATGGGAGACGAAAATGAGAAAGACGAAATGCACGAGGTTGGCCATGGAGGGTATCATCATTGTGTGTGTTTCTTAGTAGGTAATGAAGCTAAACATAGCAACAGAAGTGTAATGAATTGGCTTACATGGCCCTATTTGTAGCTTTTCCTTTGGCAACCTTTTTGTAATGAAGGGAATCTGATTCGTCTGAGCCCCTTTGAATTGTTTAATTCTCTTGTTCGTTCTTTAATCTTTGTTTACGATCTATAACACGGATAGAAACTTTTCCTTTCATTTATCTATTTGTCGATGCTTAACTTTTTGATATGTTGGTATGTCAGGGTGCAAATAGGAGAATCAAACCGTAATTGCGTTGAATTGCTATGGAGGTTTCTTCTCAAGGAGGAATGGAATAAGAACTCTCTCTCATATCCGCGTCCAGTGTTACTAGTTCTAGCCATTCTTACACAGTAAATTACTATTATGGTTTAGTCTCAATATAACAAACCAATCTAATTTGAATCAATGATCGACCGGCTTGGTTATTAAACATTAGTGTCTTGGTCCACCAATAAATAATTAGGGTTGTAGATTAAACTGAATATTAATATTTTCAATTTATTGTCCACAGAAAGAAATTCAACTCCTATATATGTATTGTTCTTGGTTCTATTCTGATTAGACAATTCATATTGTCATTTATGAAATGTAAATTTGCTAATGAACTTTGTATCATCGGTTCCTACTTCTTAGGTAAGTTTTTGATCATAAAGCAGGTTTTTGCTTTAGTTTTATTGTCCAAATTCAGTTGCAATGTGCAGGAAACTTGGTATGCAAGTAGTTCCTTAAGGAAACAACACTCTTACATGGCACCATCTACTCCTTTATCCTTTACTCTGTACTATGGGATCCAATCACACTACCTTTGTTTAACTAGATCCAAGATATTGATCAAAGTGAGTTAGAAGAGTGAGTTAAAAAAAGAAAAAGCCATTCAAAATGTCAACAATACTCATCAATGTCACACATAAAGATCTCTCTATAGATTCCCCCTACTCCCCTTTATTGCCTTTGTGAATCTCATTCATCTTCTCCTTTATTGCTGGAAATGCATGTTCTTAACCCTTTATTCCATCACAAGCCATCAGAAACCACCCATTTTATGCTCTCTCTCTCTCTCTCACACTCTTTCATTCTCACTCTAACCCAGCAATGATTTGGACATGTTGAGAGGGAGGCAAAGCCAACCCCTAAAGAAGTGCTTAAGAAGCTTCTCTCTTAGCTTTTCTAGTCTTAGCTATTTAACAGTATCTGCTGCTGTTGTATGTGAAAGTAGTTTTGCTGGATTTGGATAAACTGGAAAGGGGATATTATTGAGTTATTGAGATCTTCTTCTATTACTGTAGTTATGCTTCTTCCTTTTTGGTGTTAATGGCACTGCAAGAGATTTTTAGGGCATGTGTCATATTGTTCCTTACTTACGTCTCAAGGCAGTAAAAGAAGCATCACTTTGAGCTTTTAAAGGTAGCTTAAACATTGCGTAAGCCAATGTTGTTGTTTATTACATATGAAAGCAATGCGATTCTTTCTTCTTTTTTTTTTTTAGAGAAAGATACTATGTCATCTGCTTTGTTTCGTTTATTTCTTTTCGTTCATTTTTTGTTTAGAAATAAATTAGCTGGAAATATAAAGTAATTAGGTTTCGAATTTGGGATCTCGGGTATTAACTATCAAATTCTTTATCACTCGCGTTAGAGACGGTCAGTGCAATGTGATTCTTGGGAGCAAAGAATATATCCCATTGACTTTTCTTTTTTTTTTTTCTTTTTTTTTTTTTTTTTTTTTTTCATGTCAGTTCCTCAAATCTTTGTTTCTGGACTATAAGCCCCCTTGTAGTGAGTGCGAAGTGAGGAACAAAACTAGGGTAAATTGATTAGTGCTGCATTTTTATTTTTTATTTTTTATTTTTCAGAAGAGCTTTTGTAGGATTATAAAATACAACAAATCAAATTTATTTCTATGTAATTACGGGATCGAGTATAAAAAAAGCTGAATTAAAATTTATAATCCTACAGAAAAAAAAAAAAAAAACTCCACAGATTACACATGTGATTGAGCTCAAATCAAGCATAATTTGGTGTAATTTTTTTTTTAAAAAAGGAAACTCTAGTTCCTGCCTCCACCAATTGTCCCCTTTAAAAATGGAAATAAATTAAAGTAGGGCTATAAATGGGTTGGGCCGGCCCATCGGGCCTGATGGTTTGAACTTGGGCCAACGATGCTCGAGCAAAATTTACTCCGGCCCAAATTATAAATAAGGAAAACTTCAAATACCACCCCGTGGTTTCACACTTTCTCACTTTAGTACTCTGGTTTAAAATGTATCAATTTAGTGTTCTGTGGTTTTATTTTTATCTTTTTACTATCGATTTCACTAATTATTTTAGTTAAATCAGTGACAAAGTTAAAACTAAAGGGTACTAAAGTGAATATTTGATAAATCTAGGTAGGATATCTGAAGTATTTTGTATATAATTTAACAAAATATTAACGGAAAAGCTGACGAAAAAATAAAAATGAAATCACAGGACACTAACTTGATACACTTTAAATCATAGGGTACTAAAGTGAGAAATTGCGAAACCACATGGGTGGTATTTGAAGTTTACCCTTATAAATAATATTAGTTTCCGCATATTGTAACGAATCGGTTAAGATATAATTTCTGCAATCCACATAATTTTTCAGCGGCGACACCTCAAAACCAGATGAACCTATAGTAGGAAAAAGTTTAGAATGCGACTGTCATATTGTTCACGTGGTGTCTCCAGCCAATTTAAATGCACCCCCGGAGTTTACTCATCTCATCATAATTTTTAAAAATATTTTTGATGTACTTTTATCTCAAAAGAAGAGATATGTTTAGCTGGTTATAGATGATGTAGTGTTCCTATGATAAATACCTATTTGTTGGTGTAATTATAAATCATAACGTACTAAATTTGGTTGTCCAAATCTCAATGGACCTTACAATTATTTTTTTCTAATTACATTATAAAAGTTCTATTAATTTCAATTATTATCTTTGTTTGCCTTTTTTTCCTCTCTCTTGTCAAATTCTCTCAACTTCTTTTCCTTTCTCTTCTTTCTTTCTATCCAAAAGGAGTGTAGTACACAGTCATTTTCAATTAGATTCATCATTTTGTAACATATTTTGGTAAACATGCTATTAGAGCCTGTCCTAAGCTCCTTTCCTTAAAAGAGAATTTAAGTTCAATTTCCCGCATTTCCCATTCTATGGCAATTTTTTTATATATTTTTTAATTATATTTTATAATTTTTTTATTAGTTATATATAATATGCATCAGCTATTTATCATGCACGTGAGTGGGATGTTAAGACTAACACTAAACTGTTTCTTACTAGATTGATCTTTCAGATAAGATTTTATATAAGCACAATTTATTAGTATTTTTTCCTCTTTTGAATGAGTAAAGATTGAGTCGTCGCACATAGCTTTTCTTTCTTATTTTAATTTTTTTTTGGGGGGCTTTTTTGTTGAAAAGTAACTGACAGAGCTTATGAAGTTTCCACCAAAGTGAGGTTGGGCCAATTTTTGTTAATTATTGACTTGAATAGGCGTTGACTGGAGTCAATGGAACAAATGTATCCTTTCCTTGATCTTTCCCTACTTGCCTTTACCATATACTTGGTTTGGATTGCATTAATGGACTAACTATTAAGAGAACTCTAAAAAGGAAAAAAATTAAAAAGGGATAGTTAAAGAGAACTAAATTTTGTAGCAACTGCTTGATGGGGAACCTCTGTGGGAGATCTGCTGAGTGCTCAGTTGCTGCTTCTTCCTCTTTTCATGCAGGTACACAGATTTTTTGCATTTAACATTAAGCCCTTTAATTTCTTTTTCCTGTGTTTTCCAAACACTAATGTTGTCTTAGATAGTTGTTGAATCAAACCATGTTGTATGATTTTTTTTTTTTTTTTTTGTGGTCATGTTTTGCATGTATCTGATTGAGTTTATTGCCAGTTTATGTACTTTTCTAGATATGACTCTAAAAAATATAAAACTAAATAAATAAATAAATAATTAATTAATTAGCTGCTAACTTCTTAGGAATCGGAGCGTGCGCCGCACAAATATATTCGGAGATTTAGATTGATCAAGTTTAGTGTTCAATCTAACTTAAAATCATTCTCCTTAATCACTTTGATAACATTATTAGCCTACTTGATGCTTCCAAGTTTGTTGTGTCCAAGTTTATATCTAATTCTCTCGCATTTCGTAGTTCAAGTTGTATATAAATTTTAAGATAAATCTTTAAGTTTCTTCGAGTCGAAACCGATAACAACAGTTCAGCAAATCTCCCTTTACCATTCCCAGATGAAACATCACCTGCTGGGAATTTGAACTCCTTCAGTGTCACGCCCCGGGACCCAGCGGAAGCCCGCCCGGCGCGTGCCCAGACCCGCCATATGTCTACAACATATAAGGCGTCTAAAAACAACGATAATAAGAGCAATAATAAAAGACATCTAGGAGNTTTGTATCTGTGGCTGATGTAGGTATATTAAGTTTGTTATTTCTACCTGCTTGTTTATGGTTTACTTCAGCTCTATACTACTGCTTGTAGTATTGTATGTTTATACAGGTTCAGCTACGCTTCGTATACCGGAGAAATTCTCTTGTATACGGCGGATTTGTCGGCGTGCCCGGGGGACTGTGCAGCCCGGGGCGTGACAGACGGCTCGGTTCCAATTAACATCCTTAACAGGTCGGGTCCTCTCGCGCTGGTGCTTATCCGTTAAGCTCCTTATGCTCAGGAGTCTACCTCGCTCACCTCTGTTGTTCGCTTCTGATTCCTCCTTCGCCCCAACTTACTCCTTCTCCGACCTAAGGTTGCCACTCACTCGCCGCTCCTCCTTCCCAGCCGGTCGATGCGCATACTATCTCACAAGCTAAGTCCCCTGAACTCCCCGCACTTGATTAATTTGCTTATTTTACTCTCCTCTAACCTACTCCCTAACTGGCAGACGTAACATAATACAATATAGACTCTCAATTCCTCCCAACATAGCACAATATTAGGATACTCCAAAACTCTAAACAATGAAAACAATACCGAAGATCCTTTGATACTATGGCGACAATGCGAGGATTACGCCATTCTTGAGACAATGTAGAAGAAGGAAGTACTTTTTTGCAAGGGCAAACGAGAAAGGTAAAGAGGAATTGACGATTTTTTCCAACAGGGCAATGTCTAGGGCTTGGAGATGACGGTTGCATAAAGGTCAAGTTGGAAGAGCAAAAGAGGATAACTTAAGGGAATAGTTTAGTAAGGTAGGGGCAAAATAGGTATTTTAATTAGTTTTTAACTCTGATAGATATTTAACCCATGTTTAACCCTAGATAATATAACAGAGGTAACTGCGGGGGTATTTTGAAATAACGGTGGAACATACAAGGGGTATCTTAGAAAGAAAAAAAAAAATAGGGATAAATTGGATATTTTCGAAGTTATGAGGGGTATATAGGCAATTATCCCTAATATAAAAATATCTGTTATTCTATTGATTTGGTACCACAGATGAGAGAGAATATGGGGTGTATTGTGTGCTATGATTTTTGTGAGAGAGACGTCCTTTTGTACTCCACTTTCATTATAATTAAAGTCCATTGTCATGGACTTAGTGATTTTGTTTGCAAAAGCTTGTGTGGCTCCCGCTCCTAGTGATTTTGTTTGCAAAAGCTTGTGTGGCTCCCGCTCCTACTCGAAGATAGGGCAAGTCTGCCTTGGTCTTGCTAGCTTGGACCTACTCGCCCTTGAAGACTATGTGCAAAACAAAGAGATGAGAAAGAGAGGTAGAGGTTAATTATGCAAAATACAAAGTATTCTATTACTTAGAAACATAAATTATAAATAAACTCTTCCTCGATCTTGCTACCCTCAGCCATTCTCCTATTTATAGCCCTCTAAGATGCAAGAAAAACTACGTACATTAATGCAAAGTGAACACAAGGGTTGCCATAACCTTTAGGCTTCCACGGGACCATTTCTTAAGGCTTTAACTCAAGTAGTTCGAAATGCTTCAACTCTTACAGAAGCTATTCGGTTGGTGGCTCTTTGGCTGACCAAAGTGAGCCAGGGACATGGACCAGGCTGAAATATTTCCAAGTCCTTGACAGTACGCTTCATCTTCACTTATGGACTTAGGCAAGTAGCCGAACTATATAAATATTTGTGTACTTAAATTTTTTTTCTTTCTTGATTTTTTTGGTATTTTCTTGCTGGACGAACTAAATTTTGTTTGCATTTGTCATAATAGTTACATTATTTTCTCTTTAAAACTGGATAAAAAAAAAGTTGTTATTTTTCTTCTCTTTTCTCTTCTATACATTTAAGTAACGAGTCAATTTTGATGCCACATTTGCAAAACCTAAAATCGAACCCGAAAAATAAAAACTCAAAACCGCACCCAAATGCTACCGTCTATAAAAATCAAACACGAAATCAACTCCAAATAAGAAGCTGAAAATCCATAACCCGAAACCAAAAAATTGAATCCTACTATTTAATATACTAAATTATATATATGTGCATGCGCACGCATAGTTTTGAACAGGTTTCGGTTTCGAGTTTGGCTTTGGCTTTAGCTTTGATTTACCAGAAAAAACATAATCCAGGTTTAATCGAACTCGAATTCATCTAGTATTCATTTTTTATACTATGACCGAAATCATATCAATTTTGTATTGGTTAAACCAGCCCAATTAGGATTCGAGTAAAATTCGAGTGTCTACCCACTGACATCCCTAAAGAGAAAGGGATTTTTTTTTCTTGTTTTGTTTTGTTTGGGATTTTTTTTCTTTTTTTGTTTTGTTTTCTTTTGTTTCTTCTATGTTATTTTCTTCGTCCAAACAGAGCGAATGATTTCTCGGTTATTTAATCCTCTTTTTAATCTTTGACGCTAGGCCTAGACTATCTACATGGAGGATGAAAGAATCTAACAATACACAAAGATGTAAAGAGTGAGAACATTCTCTTAGGAGATATTTGGTTTCCGAAAAAAAAAACTCAAAAAATAGTTTTCAAGCTAGGAAAGTTTTTTTTTTTAACCATTTGGTTCTTGGGAAGAATAATTTTCCTAGAAATTTTGCTTCCAAATTTTACATTAAAAAAACCTCCTCTAGATAACTCTGTCGGGCTTGCCATTTGCCCCATCATCAAAAGTCTTGGCCTCTTCACCAATAACCTCTCTCTTTTTCTCTTCTCTCTTCAATTATTTTTCTTTTTCTACTACATTTCTAAGATCACAAAAGTTTAGAGAGACATTTCAGAAACAAAGAGGAAAGAGAAAGGGCATGATAAGAAATGTAGAGGAAAGGAATGGGAGATGGAGGAGATAAAAAAGACGAGGAATCTAGGTCGTTCGCTAGAATCTCTATGTGCATGTGTCCAAGTCAACCCCACTTATATTTTCTTTCATTTCTACATAAGTATATTTATTCGAATTTTACCATCATCTTTTGGAAGATTGCATTGAATCTAGAGTTTTCCAAAGTTCACATCTATTTGAGTAGATCAAAACAAAAAGACACATTTATAGGAATCACTTGTTGAATTACCCCAAATTTTAATAAATTTATAGGAAATATTTGTTAAATTACACAAAAATTTGAATAAAGAAAAGTGCAAACTAATACAACATACTAATGGTTTGTTTAAGTTTATCCCATAGTAACCTCTAATGGAAGGGCAGGTTCTGCTATCACTATAAAAGAAGGGGCATTATAAACATGAATGTATATGTAGAAAAAAGAAAGATTGAAGAAGGAAGTAGAAAAAATATTTTTAGTAAAATACCTATTCTACTTAGGAGCCGTTTGGTTAAATGTAATTACAAATGTTGTGTAATTGAAGATACATGCAGTTGAATAACTACATGCATCATGTTTGGTTAGATATAGTGGAAAACGTTGTAACTATAAAAATTTGTTTGGTTGCATGCAATTGAGAAATAATTTTTAAAATTTTATCATTTTATATATATGATGGTAAGATTACCTCCAATGTAAAAAAAATTTATTTTTTGTTTAAAAAATATTTAAAGAGGTAAGGTTACATTTTGTTTAAAGTTACACTCCAACTGCTGCAGTTGGAACTGCGGCCAATTTGGGCGTAGTTCCAACTGCTGTAGTTGGACCTCCTCCTGCAGTTCCTACTATAGTAGTTGTAGTTAAATATATCAAACAAAACACCGAATTTGCATTTGCATGCAGTTACAACTGCCGTGCAGTTGCAACTACATGCAACCAAACGGCCCCTTAATGTAGAGAATGATGCAAAAACATTACAAAGGTCGTAACTTTGAAAAACAAAGCATGTTGGAAGGGGGTAGTAAATGATGAAATAGACCCATTATTATCTAATAATCCCTTGGTCCTCATTGGCTTATCTCCTGAATCAAAATCAATTGGATGCAAATAAGTATTTAGAAGAAAGTATATATAACATAGATGGATCTATATAGACTTTTGAAACTAGAGTGATAGTTAAAGGATACAGAGGAAAAGATGGTGTAAATTACTTTATATTTATAAATCAATAGCTAGAATAACATCCATTAGAATTTTATTAGCATTTACTTTGATTATAATTTTTGTGTACATCAAATAAATGTTAAAATAGGATTTTTTAAATGATGAAGTAGATGAAAAGATGTATTTGGAATAGCCTGAAGGGTTGTTCTATTTAAAGATAAAAAAATATTTGCAAATTACTTAAGTCATTATATAATTTGAAGCAAGTGCCAAAAGAGTGGCATGACAATTTTGATTTCATAATATTGGCCCATGAATTCAAATGTAACTAGTGTAGGGACCCGCGCGATGCGGCGGGTAAAAATTCTTTAATAAAAATTTATAGATTAAATAAATAAATAAAAATGTAATGAAAAAACAGAAAGATATAACCACGTGTGAGTGGATTTAATAAGATGAAAAACCAAGTAAAGGCTTTTAGAATGAAATTACAACCAAATGGAGAACAATAAAAGAAAACGAAAAAAAAAACTATAGAAGAAAAAAATTATTATATAGATATTCTGGAAAACTATTTGGAATATTATGAGTGAAGGATAACAAATAATAAAGAGCAAATCAAAGTGGCTCAATTCCTATTTAACTAATCATATAAAGAGATTCATCTATCCTATCATTCTTTCTAACTCAAATTAGATTCTTTTTAAAAGACAATGGTTATTGTATTTGACTATGGGCATCAAAGTTGTTATCACAGAATTAGTACAAAATGCAAAGAAAACCAAAGGAAAAGTAAAAAAGAATATATAATAGTCATGCAAAATAATTTTGAAGTAATAATAGTTAGTTCTAACTACCGCTAAATTATAAAGGCCCAATTTTTATACATCTATGAGCCAACAATCTATATACTCACTACAACAAAAACGGTCTATAGCGACATTTTTAAATGTCGGTATAGGTCAAAAAAAGTGCTGCTGGCTAAATTATCGACACTTTTAAAAAGTGTAGCTATATATGGGGTCGCTAGGTATATAGTGACAGTTAAAGAGTGTCGCTATAACCTAAAAGAGTGCTGCTAATTTACCGATACTTATTTAAATATTTAGCAACCGCCGGAACTCTATCTCATTGGCTGCGGTGGTGGAGGAGGACGAGAGGAAGGGATCTTCGTCTAGGATTTCAGTAGATTGAGTGAGGAGAGAAAGGGAGATGGTAATCGATTTTTTTTTTTTTCTTTTCTGTTTATAATCGGGCCGAATGGGCTGGGTGGGGTGGGTTGAGTAGAGTAACCTTTTATTTTTGGTTGGATTGGGCTTTATATTTAGGCGTTAGTAGATTTTTTTTAAGTTTTGGCATAAATGAGACACTTACACAAAAGTGTCCCAAACATGTGTCCCTATAACCTAATTCTTTTGTAGTGTATGCTTAGTCTGTTGATGCAAGATGACAACTTAATCATTGTTCTCGATAATTTTACTTTGTCAGTTATTATGTAACTTAAATAACTTATTTAAGAATAGTAGTGTAGAATTGATTTGACTTCAGCAATAAAGAAAAAGAACTTTTAAAGAAAAAATTCTTAAAGTTATAGCTTCCACCCACAAGTAAGATCAAAATAATAATCACTCCTCTCTTAAGTTTGTTAGAAATTTAATGCAGTGAAGATTAAATCATAAATCAGAACCAACAAAAGATCAAGAAAAGAGAGATAAAAATAAATTGTAAAAAATACTTCTTGTCAAAAGGTCCAAGTGCTGATAAGAACACCACGTGACAATAGTAGGCAAGCATAAAAAACAACAGTAACGAAAAAAAAAAAAGTAACATGGTTAATTATTCAACAAAAGTTTAAAATGGAATACCCAAATTGATAAACAGCAATAAAGCAACTGGGCAATTAAAAGCCTAACACCAATGCAAGAAACAAACCCAACACTGACATCGCAGGTAGGGAAAAAATGTTCAATAATGCCATAAAAAAGGAAAGCATGCTTACTACGCTACTAAAAGTTTAAACACATACGGGAAGTAAAAAAAAGTACGTAGAGCTTATAGAAAACCAAGTATAAATAAAGAACGTTATGTAAAAGATATTGGTTTCTAATAGTCCCTACAACACTCGCCATCAAGGCATGCATCATTACAAAAGCACAAACGGGTGGAGAAGAGCATGTAACTATATATAAACAGCTATGGAACAATTAGGCAATTGAGGTCTTAATGCCTATATAATCTAAACCATTGATTAAAATACACATATAATCAAAAGCTTCGCTAACCATCGTGGAGCTCATCACGGGCGAAACACTGGATAATTACAAATCCCACTCTACTAAATAAAATAGTAAGATAGACATTAATGTATTTTTTTCCCTTTTTTTTAGCTTGTTTACTACAAAGCAAAAGTCAGGGGAAAAAAAAAGTATGAACAAATCCACTTTAAAACTAAATGTTTCAAACACAACCTAGCAAAGAAATTATTAAAAGGCGATAATGTTGGAACATTAACATTCTTTTTTTTCCAAAAAAAAAACAAACTTGATACAGGAAGAATAAGCTAATAGCTATGAAGAAAAACAAAAGTTGCTATATAAAGGTGCATGACATATAGCTATAGGCTACCCAGTCCCTTATTTCTATCACAACAAACTCTCTTTTGTTTTTTATGAACCACAATCTAAGATGAACACTTGACTAAAAAAGAAATTTTAAAAAGCAAAAGTAAATCTTAAAGTGAAACCAAGCATAAAAATAGAAGACAATGCAACAAAAATAATATAAACAACAAATTAATGTAACTATATTGAAACAGGCACAAAAATATTGGGACTAAGTTGTAATATTGGAATTGTACAGGGACTATACATACATTTTACCCTAATAAAAAATTTTCAAGGAGATAATTGTTCAATCCCAGTGAGTTGCTATCAAAAAGAATGTTCTAAGACAACATACAGAAGGGGTCAGGGACTTAGGTGATGCTTTCAATCAAAACCGAGTGTTGGATATTCCATTACCATCATTAATTACTTGATTCATCTCAGTCATCCTTTTTTTAATTTGACTCTCTTGTTAATCACAATGTAGGTTCCATCCCCTACATTGAGAAAGGCAATCTTTGTCAATAAATAATAACAGTATGGACTCCCAAAGTAGTAATAAAGAATTAATAACCAATCATACTTCTTGTTAAAGTATATGGCTAACTATGTAAATAATTTCTTAAGCTTTAAATCGATGACTAAATACAACAACTTGGTATCATAAAAGCTATCACAAAAAGCATTCAAACCATTTAGTTGCATTTTGAAATGAGTAAAACAATACCTTGACATCAGGCTTCACAGATTTCAAGTGTCTCCAAACACCAATCACAGAACCTCCACTCCCTATTCCCATAACAAAGATGTCGACTTGCCTTAGAGTATCTTCCCATATCCCAGGACCAGCGGTTTCAAAATGGATCTGGTATTGTAAAGAAAAAATTAAAAATAACTTTATAAAACAAAAAAAAGGGTATTTAGGCTCAAACATATAGAAACACGACAAATGTGTGGAATTAGGATCTTATCATAGTTTAGTTTCACTTCCATAAAATAGTCAATTGTGGACATTAAGAAGTATGTGTATAAGAAAATCTAATTGCAAACAAAATTATATTTAATTATTCGCTTTGATTTATTTTGATATGGAAATGTTATTAAGAAAGTCTAACTAATCCAGAGCTAAAAAAAATTTTATAGCAGGATCTAGAACTCCTCAAGATATACTATTGCTTGTTTCTAATAGTAAGAAATGAACAAAACTGGCGAGACGAAATTAGTATAAAAAATAAGCACTCTTAAGTTTGTTGACCTTAAAATCTCATGCTTTTGCAAAAGCCCGTGCGGCGTCCGCCTTGCTACTTATAAAATAAGCACCCTTAAGTTTCTTGACCTTAAAATCTCATTCTTTCACAAAAGCCAATGCGGCGCCTGCCTTTCTCACCGGTCACTACATTCTTTTCTAAAATATCTTATCACTCATTGGTTAATTTCAACTTTTGTAAATAAGAATAAATATGTGAATTGTTGTCGATAGGCATGATGAGCTTGAAAAGAAGATACTATTCAATGACATAAAATATATAACATGTAGAAGAAGAGGTTAAGCTACCTTATCATTTGCAGGATTCTCAAACTGCTGAAGCATGAAGGTGTCGTGATAGGACTCCATAAGTTCATACACTTTCTTCACGGTTCCGCCCATCTCTTTGGTAGGGTTAGTCAGCACCAAATTTGTGCCATACACCCTCATGACGACCCTCCTCTCAAGGCTCGTGTATGACGGCATGATGAGCACCATCTTGTAACCTTTCAGAGCCGCCAATTTCTCTTCCTCTTGAAAGTGATTGTACAAAAAATAAAGAGATGAATCTCAGCATGTAAAATTTGAAGTAATAATAAATCATACTTATAAAAGCTAACACTCAAAATATTACCCACATAAAATGAGTGCTCTAAAAATTTTATCTCTTAACATCCCTTTTTTTTAAAATGGCTGATTGAGTTTTATATTCAAAGCAAAGTATAATAGATCACTCGTAAAATGTACTTAAATTAAACAAATTGATCTATGAGATCAAATAGGTAAAGATTTTCCACTGAAACCAATACTAATCTAGGTTCATACTCACAAAACAAATGAAATTGAAAAGATAGAATTGTAAATATGTAATATGCATTTAAAAGACAAACCTTAGCAACATGAATAAAAAAAAATAGCAAAGAAAAGATGGCATAAAAAATTCATCACCTTTCAGATTATGTGAAGCCTTACAATCATCATGATATATACGATATTGAATATTAACACCTAATTTTTCTGTTTTAATTGAACTGCATTACTAAAATAATCTTTAGATGATTTTAATGTAAAATTTATCAAATTTAGGTTAAGTTTGAATTTGAAAATAGGTTATAGAAATTCTAACAGAGGAATACTGAATTATGAAGATAAATTGCTCATAAGAAATCTTTGACTCACCATTGAAGGAAGGCATTCATCGAACACCTACAGCAGCAAGAGATCGATAAAGGTAAATAGAAATAGGAAGTGTGTTGAGCTGGAGCAAGAGATCAACAAAGGTGGAAGAGAATGAAGATTAAAATGCCTACTACTTCAGAAGAAAAGGAAGGAAAAAACTATTGTCTGCATACAATATTTGACATGCAAATTCTTATCATTGATAATGCTCTCAATGGAAATTACTTTTTTTTTTCAGGGAAGGAAATGAAAATTACTCTAATTCGAAAAGTTTCCCTTTCTAAGTAAACAAATTTGAATTTTTTTTTTTCTCCTATAAGCGCATGATCCGTAACTGATTCAGATTTGAGCTGTCAAAAGACAAATCAAATTTGAATTATCATTACTCGTACTGAAGTAAACAAAGTTGTTATGTTGATTTGAAGCTTCAGAAACTAAATTGTTAAGATTGAGAGTTAGGAAGCATATTTGAAATCGTAACTAAGTTTCAGAGTTTTGCAATTATCCTTTTTGATCAAAACCTTTATTCAGCGGTATGCCAAACTTAATTCAAATTAGATCTCTAGCTTTCGAAACCTAGAACATGGAGATGGTCCTTGATTTTTTTTTCATTCTCAGGAGTAGAGAAGTTGTTCCAAATGCAAAATTCAAAATAAAATAGAACAAACATGCCATCAAAAGGAAGTTGTATCCCACCTCAAGAATCCTCTGTTGGAGCCTATGCCTGCTCCACACCATTTCAAAGAAGAAAAAATGGAATAGTTACTAATGCTAGCTATAAAAAAATCGAGTCATGGTTTCAAGTTAAGAATTCAATGTAAATTTGGAATGCTTAAAATTTTGGAGACATAAAAATTTAAAATGTTTAATTGGAAGATTCCATGAAAAGACAAAATAAGGATCTAAATGTAAAAATTCAAAAGAAAAAAAGGATTGAAAAAGAAAAGAAAAGAATATACTTATTCATTTTAGTAATAATAAAGAATGTGCAATACACTCCACAATTGTAAAATTTATTCATGAAAATTCTTTATTTCTATATTCCTTCTATGGTCAGTCAAAGTTTCTTATGAGCAATTTATCTTCATTAACCAATTTGTTCTTTATTTGAATATCTATAACCTATTTTCGAGTTCAAACTTAACCTAAATTTGATAAACTTCAAATCAAAATCACCTAAAGATAAATCTCTTATCTATTAAACTTGAAAGATCAAGCTTAAGCTCAGTTTGTTTGTTCTAAAGCTAGCTTAAATACAAATAATCATACTTGCGAAGGAATTCGGCTAAAAAAGGACTGATAGAAAGAGGGGGAAAAGCCTTATATCATATAACCAATTTGCCTATGTAATTCACATTATTTTTTCTCCTTTTTATTCTTATGGCTTTTGGATTGTCTTCACTACCAACATTATCTTCCTATTTAATGAAATATATAATGTAAAAGGTAAAAATGGCCATAAAAGGTGAATTTTCCGAATCAATTTATGTAAGGCCTAGATTATGAATCATCGTCCATACACAACCACATTTATGCTCTAGAATTTCGAAAGAAAAAGGTAAGATGATGTTGCATGTATTGGGAATAATTAGAAATTGGATTGAATTAAAACTTGCAAGTTCACTCTATAAAATATAGGGTAAATTGGATTAGGTAAATTTTACAAATCTTTCAATTTATGTGGTGAGAAATACTCAATTTAATAAAAACAGAAGTTGAGAAAAAGGGGAGTATAGTTTTGGGGACCAATGTTTTTTTTTTATATCTTGGAATTAATAATTTCCAAGAGAATGTAGTGCGGTTGTAGGTATGTTAATATTTCTACTAAAATATTCGGCTGCAACCTAGATTCCAAGCAAGAGAAATCATATCAAAATTCAAAAGAGCGGGAATGAAATAAGGATCAGAACTTTGCTCCCATTTGCCTCTGATTCAAGGAGGTTTCTCACAAAATCGATCTCACTATGCATCGCCGTGAGAATCAAAGGGGCCTTTATAATGAAAAGAAATAAATCACACAAAAATCATACATATATTTTAACCATTTCCTTGCTTGTTTTTGCTCATTTACCATATCAGGATGAAGCAATCGATCCAAAACCATTAATAGAACAAATAGAAACCCTAAAAATCTCATGAGCATGCTAATAAAAATTACAAAATAATCACCAAAGAGAGAAAAATGATTAAGCGAAGCCGACCTCGACGTGGCCATTTGCAGCGGCGATATGGAGTGTGGAGAGGCAGTCGTGGATTGATACGGTCCTACCGTATCAATAGGGATAAACGATCACTTCGAGGGGATCGAACCTCCTAAAGAATTAAGAAGTAAAGAAGTAGAGAGAAGAGGTAGAAAGAGAAGACAAGATATGAGGAAAAAGAGACAATATTACTTTCTTATTTCTTGTAATTCCGGGTTACATTATATAGAGTCCAAATCCTTAAACTACTCCTAATCATACCTAATAAATATATTCCCAAACAAGATAACTGCCTATTCCTAAATATATTCCTAAATAACAAGATATTTAAATTTGAACTTGTTTATTAAAAGGAAACTATTAAAAAGGAAAGTTGAGGTCGCATCATGGATTGTGATCCGGCGGAGGAGATCGGGATCGATGCGGAGGGAGGAGCGGACGGTGTCGAAGAAGGATGCTCATCGCTGGATTGGCTAAAGCCCGAGCCCTGCTGCAGTGATTTGGCTCTCTCCTTTCTCCCCCTGCTCTGGCAATGGCTTCGGCAAGGTCTTAGGTAATGGCTCCAGCAAGGACATGATCGAGAGAGCTAGGGTTTCGGGGGAGGGGAGAGGTCAAGGGGACGAAGGGGTTAAAGAAAAGGGTCGGAGAGGAGAGGAGAGGAGATGAGAGGAGAGATAGGGGGAGCAACCGGGATCGAAGCGGAGGCGTTATCGAAGATGCGGGGTAGCAGGGATCGAAGAGGCGCGAGTATCAAACCGGCGGGGCAGCAGGTGGGAAAATTAAGAATGGGATTAAGCGTAAGATGACACGTGGATGACTAACACGGGGATTAATAGAGGATATATAGATAATGTGGATATATCTGTTTATTGTATGTTTACAGAATAATATGGTGTGATAACATATTTATATGCTGATAATGCTTATAATTAAAACAAATATAAAAATTGTAAATTAAATTAAGAAATATCTAACTTATATATTCAAAATGAAAGATTTATATAAAATAAATGCTATGTTAAGAATACAAGGGAAGAAACATAATGAGAGTTATGCTTTGTATCAAACACATTATCTTACGAAATAATTTTAAGATATAATAAATAAAGAATAAAGGAAGCAAGTGTCTCACTGTACTTAGGCCAACTTGGTCAAAGTTCGGTACAACGCATTGGGGATTCGATATATTACAGCAAGTACCCTTTACTATACTTCTCTAAATTAGCCAAATAGTAAGATGTACCAGGACCTAAAGCTAAGATCGGGATAGATTATGTCACAGGTTTATCTCAGTCACCACGGGGCCACGAAGCCATACCTATCATTGTGACGCCCCAACTTCGAGGGTCACCCATCATACGACTACTCCCGTCCTAACACGCTTAACTTTTTTAATCTCTTGGGCCTAGCCACTACCCTAAATGCTTAAGTCGGGTTAAGAGTTTAACCCTATTATATCTTATATATAGGACTACCTGGGGTCTCACAAATCTCCCCTCCTTAAGTCCTAACGTTCTCGTCAGGCCCAGACTCACAAGTACCAGGCGATGTGAGACTCGTCTCGTCTCGCTAGCCTAAACCAACCTTGTGGTGAGCTGTTCTCTACCCACAACAGTCAATAGCATAAGAGCCTCGCTTTCCCCGTTGTATAATTCTGGTTTAGCCGAGACTCATCTCACACTTCCGGCTGGTAATTGGCTCTGATATCAAATGTAACGACCCGACCCACTAGCAATAATAACTCATTGAACCCAAACTACTAGCGCAAAATGTTTAAGCCCAGTTATTATGTCTAGCCTAATCAAGCTTATATGCTCCCACATCTAGCCATAACTATCCGATGTAGGATTATTGTTGTGGTGTGACACCCAATAATCCCACATTGAATAGTTATGACTAGATATGGGAGTATATAAGCTTAATTAGGCTAGACATAATAACTGGGAGTCGGGTCGTTACAGTCATTGTGGATCTGATGTGGGCATGATTAGATAGATGTGTTCCCGTTACAGTCATTGTGGATCCGATGTAGGCATGATTAGATAGATGTGTTCCTGTGGTAGTAGCTTTGTGTTTCAGATATATCTTTTTGTTTAGACCCCTTATGTAGTTAGTTATCATTCACGATGGTAGTTGTGGATTTGGGCTTCTGAGTAGTTTCTTGTAGATTCTTTTACAGTGTTTGTTAATATTCATCTCTATATGTTCATAACTTATTTATTCTTATTATTGTTGTTCCTATTGTGCTTAATGTGTTGGTTGATATTATACTGTAGATTCCTACGTCGTGCATATACAGAAGAGACTTTGGTTTGATTTTTTTTTCTAAAGAAAGTATACATTTTTCACTATTTTTTTTGTAAATATTTTTACAAAAGAGCTCTATGTTGTGATGGTTATTGGCTATTTTTTTATTGCGGATATGGTTAGAGATTTAGTTATGGTACTCTAATCTACATTTCAAGTCCTACTAGTGTTGTTTTATTTCCTTAGAGTGCGTTTGGTTCACATTCTCTATATTATTTTCAGTTATCTCATTACGACAATGAAATTTTTGTTAATCTTTCAATATTTAGGAATCTTAAATAACTTAAGTCTTACATTTTCATATAACTTAAATTTAAAATTCAGATTTTAATCGTACAGAGGTGCGGCGATGACAACCAGAAGAGGGGTTCTGGGTCATAACAAGAACAATAAGATATACAATTTATGATCTATACAAATTTGGTTTTGGTGAATTCACTAGCCTTTGATGTTGTCAAATTATTTTTAGTAAATATGATCGATGAAACGTGTCATTAAGGTAGCCATTTTTATCATTGGCAGAGATATATATGAAACTTGACTAATCTGAGTGAAATCACAAAATCTAATTAATCTTATCAGTATTTAAAAAAAAAAAAAAAAACTCTTTTAATAATACCGTTCATATATACCAACCATCCTTATTGCAAGTGACAAAGAATTTGGTGGTTGGCTAAGTTTATTTCTAAAAAAATGAACGAAGCGATTAGTATGCTACCTTTCTGTCAAAAAAAACTTAATACCATTCATATATGTAGTCTATTTTTTGAGAGACAAATATTTTTGTACACCACTTCAGATTACTGCTGAATATTTGCTCCTTACCGTTTATGGATATAGACCAGCAGTTGTACCATAAAAATTGCTATATATGTACAATATTTTCTTCACTCTCTTTTTTTGTCGAATTTTAATTTGTTATAGTAAACTTTTTAAATTGTTTTAATCAAATCACATAATCCAATTAAAATGATCGATCGAACAGTGATTCGTCGCTAATATAATAGTAATATAATAATATTTTAGTCAATGTGTAGCAAATTTCAGTTAAATATATAAATTAATCCAAAAGACGTAAATGCTGTAAGATTGAAAGTTTGACTTAGAAACTATAACACATTAAAAGTTGAAGATCAAAGTATCACAACTTATAGTTAGAGGACCAAAACTGTAATTTATCTTTCTCTTTTTCTTTTTGAGGTTTTATATTTGGGGAATTGGGGCCTTTTGGTCTTCTTCTTGAAAGAAAGGGCCTAGCTATGCGGCGCATTCGTAGAGCGCATCACAAGTCTGCTAGAGAAAACTCTTGATTTGGAGCTTTTTTTGTAAAAATCAGATTCGCTAGTAGTAATAACTCATTTGGTCTAAATCATCGGCCCAAAATGCTTAAATTCAGTTATTATTATTAGTATTCATAATCTTTTATATGCTCAATCACAATCCCAATTTATCAGATGTTGGACTATTTGGGTGTCACAAACTTTCCTTATTTAGATGCTAACGTTCTTATCAGCTTAATTACACGCACAACCCAAAATTGTTAGGTGATGTGAAACTTGTCTCGCTTGCATTATTATTCTGATCGTGGCTTAGCCTGCAATTCTAACCCTGGCTTTAGGCTCGAAATTCATTTCAAGCCGAGGTTGAGTATTACTCGGCTCGTTCGAATTAGGCTCGAAAAGCTCGAAAAGCTCGAATATATATATATATATATATATATATATATATATAGGGTTTAGGGTTTAGGTATTTATAAATATAAAATATTTATAAATATAATGTATTTTAATTATATATAGGCTTTAATTTAATTTGGGCCATTATTGTTGGCCCATAAAATAAACCCAACAAGTACAACCGTGCAATGAGCTCAACTCTAAATATTACATAAACCACTCTTCTTTTTAGATTTTCACTGTTGCACATAATCCTAAAAACATGATAACATGTCAAATTCCAATCCCTAATTTTTTCTCCCGCCTCTCTCTCTCTCTCTTCTGCTCGCTTCTTCTCTCTTCTCTCTCTCTGTCTCTCTTCTTCTCAGACCCTCGACCCCAGTCAGGCAGTCACCCTTGCTCACATTTCTTGCAATTATTTTGTATTTTGAACTATTGGACATGTTGCATCAATTATAGTATGTTCTATAAAAATTAATATATTGATTATATTAATGTCGAGAATTTCATCGGCTCGTTTAGAGCTCGAGCTCGGCTCGACTCGAAATTAGCCGTCGTCGAGCTCGGCTCGATCGAATTAGGCTCGCTCGAGCTCGCGCTCGAAATTATTTACAAGCGAGCTTGGCTAGATATTTAGGCTCGAAATTAATTTCAAGCCGAATTTGAGCTGACATAAGCTCGCTCGAGCTCGGCTCGTTTCCACCCCTACCTGGCTTAACCGAGACACATCTCGCACTTTCGAATTGTGATTGGTTCTGATACCAAATGTAACGATCTAACCCGCTAGTAATAATAACTCGTTACACCCAAACAACCAGTCCAAAATATTTAAGCCCAGTTATTATTATGTGTTCATGGCCTTTTATGTACCCAATCACAACTACATTTTAATCTACAGAGTCTCTCCTATATTTACAACAAGTCTGTTCCATCCCATGGGCAAGGTTATATTTCAAAAACTAATTGGATATTTTTCGCTGACTCTATTTTCGAATTAGTCTTTTTTCAAAAAGACTTTACAAAACGGGCCTTGAGGCATAGGGGAATAAACGAGCCGAACACTAGCGAGCTAGGGTCAGCTCGTGTTCGGCTCGTTTATTAATCGAGACGAACATGAGCTGGCTCGTTAAGATATCGAGCCGAAAAATTCAACTCATATTCGGCTCGTTTATTAATGAGCCGAACACGAGTTGGCTCACGAGCTGACCAACGAACAATAAATTAAAAAGGATTAGATTAAATATATATATAAAATAAATTTATAAAATTTTATCTATTAAACTTTGATCTAACAGTTGAAACTTTACATATAAATAAGTCTTTTTATAATTAAACTCGCATTTATATTTTTATTTCGCTAAAAATTAAATAATAAAAATATATATTATTATAATTATTATATATATAAAAGTATAAATTAATAAATTATAAAATATATAAAATATATGTATCGAGCTGTTATCGAGCGCAAACACCGAGCGAGCTGACCCAGTGGTTCGGCTCGTTTATTAAACAGACTGTGAGA
>NC_033636.1:1800169-1868537 GCF_001540865.1 Ananas comosus
ATATTACACTATGATAAAATCATGTTAACAATAAATACAATAAATTTTATCAAATTGTAGGCAAATTTCAGTTAATATATAATTAATAACCAAAAGACGTAAAATCTGTAACTGATTGAAAGTTTGACTTACAAAACTAAACACATTAAAAGTTGAAGATAAAAGTATCACAACTAATAGTTAGAGGACGCAAAACTGTAATTTTATCTTCTCTTTTTCTTTTTGAGGTGTTAATATTGTGGGGAATTGGCCTTTTGGTCTTCTTCTTGGAAAGAAAGGCCTAGCCTATGGCGTGTCGCACTTCTGTAGAGGCGCATCAAATCTGCTAGAGAAAACGTCTTGATTTGGGACGGCTTTTTGTAAAAACATCTCCAACGTAACGGATATTCTCGAATGAGTGATTTAGGATACACATTCTATCGTATTCATTGTTTAGGCCATAAATAGATCAAACTCGAGAACATAATCAAAAAATTATTTTCTAGATGGACTTCTTAAATTCAGTTATCTATTATATTCCAGAAATTATCATATCCCTATTTATAATTTAATGCTCCGAAGCGAAGCACAAGCATCCGAAATCTCGATATCAAGAAGCGATCTTGAAACATCAATAGAGGTGGTGGATAGCACGTGGCCACAGGCTTCCGTGCTTCCGATAATATGCCGTCAATCCTATATATATAAAAATATATAGATATATATATATATAGATATTAAATCACTGTATATTCTCTTTATATATTGAACACTTTAATAAGTACAAAAATTAATGCTTTAACGATTTCAGTTATATAATTACCTACTTAATTACATCCTAAAAATCAGAAAAATTCTAGTATGCAATGGATAATGTGGTGACGTACGCGCGACAAGTCATCAAATGTCCTTAGGTCATCTCGTAATCACTTACAGAAAATATGTAGTCAAATGATATTATTTTATTTGTGGATAACCTTTTTATTTGTTTTTTTCTAACACTAAAATGTAAGCATTGAATTTAATTTTTATTAATAACCTGATCAGTGGCTTAAGCGACTGCTAATTCTATGTGGGCAAAGTTGATAAGTATAACACGAATGTCCTCTAAACACTGGACTTTAGCATCAAACACATGAAACCCAATGACGTCATCGCTCTAGCTACCAAGCACTGAGGCAAATGGTTAGCAATACAATAAAAGGTCCGTGAAGTGGCTTCTCTCCGGCGGATACGTCTAAGCACCCCAGTATTTTTTGAGAGGTAATATTGTAAGAAAATGTACGAGCCGAGGGGTTGACGAAGTGTCGGCGCCTTCGGCCGGAACTCACGAAAAGTCCGTGACGAGCGGATCAGGATGTTCGGTTGTTGCTTTGTTGGGACGGATAGATTGCAGGCCTCGAGATATAAGATGCATGGGTACAGCGATCCGTGAGTGATACTTACCACCCTTGTTTGATGTTATTTTTATGACCTAAAATTAAACATTTTAAACTCAGAGTCTTGAACAACCAGAAATCAACCTATAGTGATGTCTCTGACTAGTAACTCCATTTTATTAGATTACGTTACGTGTGAGCTTTGAGTATTGTACCGGTTTACAGGAGTATATCAATTTAGTATGTTGGCTTTCCTCGTTCGAATTCAGGGTTTCTCACTTTGAGATAATAGCTGCTGGTTGAAAAAAGTCTGCCGAATTATTCAATTATAAGTATCATGTGTATAATTTCTAATTTTTCACTGGATGCAGTCTATAACTCATCTCTATATAATATTATCGTTAAATTATACTACAAAAAACCCAAACCAGTATATCCTATCTATGTAATGATATTTACCTACGATCCTTTAGTTTTAAATTTTGATCATTGATGTTTTTTTCTTTCGTTATACTCCCTCGTAAATTAATACAAACTTCAGATACCTTCTCTGTCTATTCGAATACTTTACTTAGTCCCTTTTAATTTGAACATATATATTGTGACTACTTGAGATTACGAAAAAATAGTGAGTTTATGGGTTTATAATAAGATAAATATATAGAATAATAAATAATGAAACCACCAGAAAACTATACATATTAATACTATTTTTAAACCATAGATAGGTACTAATTAAAAGTGAGATGTAATTAGTCGAAAACCACATAGATACTTATATCAATCTATTAAAACCAATATAACGTGACATATGTAGTAGAATTATAAAATTGTTGAAAGACGCCCATTCCATTGGGTTATTTGAAATTTTATCCTTTTGTTATTGTTAAATATTTTAGATATTATCTATGCGCCATGTGGTTTCATCCCAATAAAATATTAACCCAACAATATCCATTAGTCGCTTCACTTTAAGTACGCGTTGATTTATAAGTGTATCATTATATCAGTGTGTTCATTTTCTCGCTTTCCATCAGCCGCAAGTTGATGCTGCAAACTCTAAATTTACCGTATATAATAAACTTCGTAAATAATATAGAAAAACTTTCAAATACCACATTAATTTATCGAGTTCAAATTTAGTACTTTTATGTTTTTAAACTTGTCACTGGATTTAACCAAAAAAATTAAAGAAATTATGAAAAGAGAAAATAAAATCACGGCTCGTACTTTAAATGATACGCGTCTTATTAGACTTAATTCCAGCAGGTATTTTAAAAAAAAAGTATGCAAAACATAGGAACACTTATATTAAATTTTCCCTTATAATTATAAAATAGTAATAGTTTCATCTGAGATTTCTTAACTGTCCCCAGCAACTTAATTCCTAGAGTATATGATCCTGGATTTAGTTCTTCCATACGACTAAAAATATTCTAAAGAATCTGGCAATTCCTATCTGATGCCAATGCCCTTGACGCGATCAAAAATATCTTTTTATTTATAGATTGCGCAAAAGGTTTGAGCTAAGGGTTTCGTTTGGGTATTATTAATCAATTTTTATTTTTTAAATATTATTTTTATATAAAATAATTGTGAAATGAATTAAATTGTGCTCGCCATTCCTTTACATCCAAGTACAGTTCTATTTGGTCCAATAATAAAAAAATTTAAATTTTTTTTGGCTTTTGTATATTGTTAAATGAAATATATTACATTTCATAGAACGTATCTTATCGTACAAAAATCACATGCAAAAAAAATATTCACATCTGATTTTACATAATCATTACTTGAAAAAATATTTTAAATTAAAAGAGCATATAAGCTCATAACGTCTCCTTATTTCTCTTTTTCGTATCTTTTGGACTCTCTATAGAAACAACCAAAATTCCGTAGGAAATTTCATCTAATCAATAATAATAATAATAATAATAATAATAATAAATTATTTTAATTTTATATATACCAGAAACAGGCGGATTGAAAATACAAACAGTAGTGTAGGGACGAGGTGATCCAGTCAGCGGAAGAGCGCGAGCAACGTCACGGGCTAATGAATCGCGCGCTCACCGGACAAATACCGAAGTGCGTGCTCTCGTGCTCTAATGGTCTCTACGTGCTCATTGGCTTCTGAACTATGACATTGGAAAATTAGAAGAGCAATAAAAGAACATGATGAGCAAAAATATTTATAATATAACATGATTTTTTTGACTCAGTTTTTGATAAAAATCGGAGATCGTAATTGTAAAAACAAAAAAAGAATGGTCTATTAGAACTTCGTAGCTAAAAAAGTTCAATACTTATATTATGAATTTTTATATGGACAAAATTATCTTCTTAAATAAATAAATATACTGAATAGATTAATATCACGTATGAAAGAGTTTTTATTATAGTTCAATTCACAAAGAGCATGAAAATATCGATTGTTCGCGGGGGACGCTGGCTGCTCCACAGGGAGCAAAATAAGCCGTTCCTTACTCACTGCTTACGCAAACTGCGCGAACCTAATCTAGTGCACTGTAATGGATCATCTCGACCGTAAATAAACCCTATACACTCAAGAGGAGGGCGTTTGTTTGTATGCTACCAAGTTCGACTCATATTAATACGACTATTGTTTACGCAAATTAAGCCGCGTAGATCTCCTCTTCGTTCCGAATCCGTTGCCTCTCTTCCGTCTATTGCTAAAGAGCCAATCAACGACTCGCCTCAAAAAATATATAATAATATAATATTAGGACATAATAGAATTAAATTATATCTATAGACGATGACCGTATAGAATGTAAGAGGGGGAGAGGAGAGCTAGAGAGAAGAGAGTAGTAGGAGGCAGAGGGACGTAGGGAGACGAAAATATATGTTCATGAAGAGTGGGGCGGGGCGTGCAAACATAATGAGATCTGACCATCATCGCAGTCCGCCGGGCCATCGGGCCCACGGCATCTGGCGGAGGTGGGAAGTCTTCGCGGGTTGCAGGATATGTGTCAGCGCGGCAGGGGACGTGAGGGCGCTGAGCCAAGGACGAGGTAGGCAGTGTATGATACGCGAGACAGACGGCAAGAGCGCAGAGCATGGGGAATTCGGCGTCCTGACCATCGCTTCGCACTGCGCCGGCGCCGGCGCCGAGCCGGGCGCCGCAGCTCCCGCCGCGACCAGCCGCCCGACTGCCTTGATCATTCGGCTCCCATTTTCCGACTGCGGAATCGTCGACGACCTCGCGCTTCGCATGATTTCCGAATGAGTGTGACTTGGATTCTGATACCGAGAGAGATGCGAGCGAGAGACGTCCAACGACCAGCATAGAGTAGTGAATATACAAATTCATTAAAGTAATAACACCTCGTTACACTTTCTTTTTTCTTCTTTTTCTTTTCCTTTTCTTAATTCATCAACTCATCCAGATGTCATGTCCAAAATAAATACAGCATATAAAATCATAATTTGACTATAATTATAAAGCCAGTTATTATATTTTTTATGTTTAGTCATATTAGTCCTTTATTGTGTTTATAACTACTTTCTTGTTACGCATTCATAAAACAATCTGAAAGAATAGACAACAATTTTTAACATCTGGATCATAGGTATTCGTTTTTTTCACACTATATTTCTAAACCAAGTCCTAGCTCATTGTTCCCCATGGGCAAGTGATACAAATTTCTTTATCTTCAATTATCTGATCAATCTAACTGACATATATTTGCGCATAGAACTGGTTATCGGAGGATTTCAGCTTGACGTCACTAAGAACATTATTTCTCCGTCGTGCCAACGAGAGATATAAGGAATCTTTTTTTTCAAAAAGACTTTATCAAGAATTCCTGAATAATTCAGACTGTGAATGCTAGTTAAGAGGACATGTAAGATAGCGGCGACGATATCATCTGAAGCTTTCAGGCCATAGGTCAGCTCCGTAAAAAGTTAGTGTCCGAAGAAAACTATTCGGATAAAATTTTTATGAAACATACACGTTTCTTTTAATCTCAAATTTCAAATATTCGATCTCTGAGCAGAAAAGCAAAAACTACTCTATTTCTAGGGACCGATGACTGGACCGAAGGCAGATAATCTAAGATTCATCTCAGAGGCTCAGAAAAGAAATTCAACTCATGTTTTTCTGGACTCGTTTATTAATGAGCCGAACACGAGTTGGCTCACGAGCTGACCAACGAACAATAAATTAAAAAGGATTAGATTAAATATATATATAAAATAAATTTATAAAATTTTATACATTAGACTTTGATCTATTTGAAACTTTACATATAAATGAGTCTTTTTATAATTAAGCTCGTATTTATATTTTTATTTTGCTAAAAATAAATAATAAAATTATATATTATATATATTATTTATTTATATATAAAAATATAAATTAAATAAATTATATAAAATATAAATATATGTATTCGAGCTGTTATCGAGCGAACACCGAGCGAGCTGACCCAGTTCGTGTTCGCTCGTTATTAAACAGCTGGAGAATCTGACCCCAGCTCGTGTTCGGCTCGTTTACTAAACGAGCGAGCCGATCTCGAGTTCATTTCGAACCGAACACGAGCTGGCTCGCGAACAGCGAGCTGGATTGCCACCCCTATTGAGGCATGACACTTTTTTGTTTTTTGTAATTGCCTGTGAAAACACACATAACTGTAATAACCAAATAGTGAACCAAATACTTTAGAAATCTTGTGTACTAAGACTAGGGGTGTAATGTGGGCCGAGTTGGCCCCATTCAGCCGGGCCAAAACGGGCCGGAGGCTAGCCCGACACGGCCTAGCCCCAAATTTCTTGGACCCTTGGCCCAGCACGGCTCCTCGGCGAAGACGGGGCCGGGCTTCGGGCCAACTTTTTTTATTTATTAATTTATTTAAAATATATAATTTTTTTTAAAAAAATAAAAATAAAAATAATATTTTTAAACAATAATATATTAGTGAGTATGTTCCAAATTTTTTTCAAAAAATATTTATAAAATAATAAATTTTTAAAAAATTTTAAATATTTTGGACCAAAATACCCTCCCCAACTGTCAAATATTTGACTGCTGGGGAGGGCATCTTTGTCCAAAGAGGACCAAAATACCCAACTCGCATGGAAGGCGGGCCAGTTCTGTGGGCTGGTTGGCAGACCTTGCACCCAGCTTCCAAGGGCCGGACCGGCGGCAGTTGGGAGAGTACAAACATAAAGCTGGAATGAGAATTTTGTACGAAATACAGAGTTGCAATTCTAAAAATTTTATTTTGCTTTTTATGCGGCTTCGTTCGGAACTGTGGGGATTGCATTACGTATAATAAAAAAGTGTGATGAAAAAATATTTTTTTTTCCGTACGTAATATTGTGTTTCGCATAACGCGATGAGTCGGTTACAACGTATTTTCTACGTTCTCACCGGAAAACGCAGAAACATATCTTTACATATTTTTATCCCAACTTCATTTTATTTAATAGCGTCGGATGGGCCTCAATACCAAACTAAACCTCATTTGCCCTTAAATTAGAGGCAAAATAAGTTTTTTTTTCTTTTTTTTTTTTACTTTTTGCTTTTTAAATATATCCTTCTACTGTTATTAACTTTTCTTATTTATCCTTAAGTTTGGAACAAAATAGATATTTTGACTTTTTTAAATTCTGATAGAAATTTAATCCGGAGAGATAAAATTAACGCATATTAACAGCAGGATTATTTTTTAATAATAAAAAGAAAATATACGAGTGGTATATTTAAAACAAAAAGAAGAATTGAAATATACGAAATATTTCAGAAGTTTTAAGGGATACACTAGATATCATCCCTAAAAGGTTCCTTTAAATATCCTTATTTCCCCAAGGATGTTACTTTGTGGATTGGATTTTTTGAATAGGGATTTTAGTAATTTTATAATAAAATTTAAAAATTTTGAATAGTAATGAGGATAAATAAGCAAAATCCCCCTTGATGTTTGATATTCAACAGTAACTAAAAGTGTAAATTGAAAAATGTCCTAAAAATTATTATTTTTGTCAAATCAAACTTAGCATTAATTTAAAGCTAATCACCCACCAACCAATTCCGTGTTCAAAAGTCGCCAACGCACGTTGCACCTTTTTGAATGGATAAAAATTAATACACATACACAATACGATAATACCAGTTCAGCTGGGTCAAAAATGTATGGAGATCCCCTCAATACACGCTATTTTGAAATAGGTCCTTGATTAAAAGTATTTAAACTTTATTTCTTTCCACTTCATTTAATTTAATTTGAGTAATTTAACTTACGTTGAAGTTAAAACTTTAGTTAAATCAAATAAACCGTGATTCCGTAGAATTCAACTGCTCTAACTTATTTGTGTTTGGGAAAGGTGTAGATTTCATTAATTAATCAATCATTTGTAAAAGGGAAAACTTCAAAAAAAAACCCGTGGTTTCGTCGTTTCTTACTTTGCTCCCCTATGGTTTAAAATGTATCAATTTGCCCCTCTGTGGTTTCTTTTTTCTCTTTTTTTTATCAATTTCATTATTTTTTTTCTTAAATCAGTGATAAAGTTAAAATTAAAGGATACTAAAGTGAATATTTGATAAATCTAAATGGGTATCTGAAGTTTTTTGTATATAATTTAATGAAATATTAACGAAAAAGCTACCGAAAAGATAAAAACGAAACCACAGGGGGCAATTGGATACTTTTTAAACCACAGGGGGGCAAAGTGAGAAACTATGAAACCACAGGGGGGGTTTTGAAGTTTTCTCTTAAAAACTCTCAATTCAATTGAGCAAAATAACTCACATTAGAATAACTAAAACCCATGAATTTTAATTCAAAAAAAAGAAAAAGAAATTCAGGAGATCTATTTTTGCAATAACTTGTTTCTCTAGACAAATTGCAGTAAATATAAATATTAAAAGTATTGTTCCTTAACAAATTAAGCTTTTATAAACAAATAATTATTTCGCATAATTTAATATAGTATCAAAAGAGAAAGTCCTAGATTCGAGAAAATTTACGTCTTAAGCCTATCAAAAAGTTTCGAGTCTAAATATAAGACAGAGTGTTAAGTACAAATATTGAAAATGCTGTTCTCTAGCAGCTTAAGGTCTAGAGAATAACGATTGTTCCTCAGCGTTGAAGGATTGGAGGCCCTCTTCGAACCCACGGATGACATGCGAGACCTCTGGTCAAGATATTGATCGAGTTAAACAACACCAAAAAGAGACTTTCCTTCCCGTCTCTTCTTTCAGCCATTTGGTGGGTAGTTTGGACGGAGCCGAACGACATTATCTTTCGGCAGACGCTCCCCAATCCTACTCAAAGTTTGGATCGAGTTTTACTCCTGTCGGCTATCTGGAACGCACCTCTTTGATTTTATTTAGCTTTCTCTTTCCTTTATTTTGACTCCTGACTCTCCTAAATTTTCTGCTCCCTTCTACTCTATATTTTCCTCGGAAGCCCCGGCTGCGTCCATTTTGTAAGCTAAGTTCATCTTCCTAATGAATGAAGCGGGTAGCTCGCTACCTATTTCTCAAAAAAAAAAAATAATAACACTTCTGACCATAATTTTATTGCTTTCATATTTGAAAAAACCTACACACTATCTCAATATTTGTATGATTTGTCGTCTTACGTGCTATCCTAATAGTTTCACATTGGATGAAAATAAGATTGTGAATTAGATATATAAGAAACTATGAACTCTAATAATAATAAATGTAATTAACCATTTTGGGACAGTGGTTTAAACCTAACGAGTTTTTATTGATAATAAATGTAAAAACTCTCAATTCAATTGAGCAAAATAACTCACATTAAAATAACTAAAACCCATGAATTTTAATTCAAAAAAAGAAAAAGAAATTCAGGAGATCTATTTTTGCAATAACTTGTTTCTCTAGACAAATTGCAGTAAATATAAATATTAAAAGTATTATTCCTTAACAAAGTAAGCTTTTATAAAAAAAATAATCATTTTGCATAATTTAATATAGTATCAGAAGAGAAATCCTAGGTGCGAGAAAATTTACGTCTTAAGCCTATCAAAAAGTCTCGAGTCTAGATATAAGAGAGAGTATTAAATATAAATATTGAAAATACTATTCTCTAGCAGCTTAAGGTTTAGAGGATAACAATTGTTTCACATAATTTAATTAATACTTCTGACCATAATTTTATTACTTTCATATTCAAAAAAACCTATACAATATCTCAATATTTGTATGATTTGTCGCCTTACATGCTATCCTAATAGTTTCACATTGGATGAAAATAAGATTATAATTAGATATATACCATACTATGAACTCTAGTAATAATAAATGTGCTTAACCATTTTGGGACAGTGGTTTAGGCCCCACGAGTTATTATTACTAGAAGGTCGGGTCGTTATGCTTGGTACCAGAATCGGTTCACCAGCCGAAAGTATGAAATGGACCTCACATCACCAGATGATCTTAGACTGACGAAGGCATAAGTGTCTTAAAACAAAGAGATAGGACCAGTTATATGTCTCATGAGTGCTGGTTGGTATGATGCTGTTGCTTCTCCTTCAAAGAAAAGTCTAAACACAAACTCTCTCCGAATTCAATCTCCTTTATTCTAGTAGGATTTCTTGATCATGTTGATGCATCTTCACCTAATTATAAGAAACAATTTTAAACTCTTCACTATTAGGGCTTGTTTGGTTCAAGGGTGGAATTGGAATGGATAATGGAATGGAAATGAATTGGAATGGTAATTGGAATGGCCCACTCCCTCAAGACGTTTGGTTTATTTGTGGATGGGAAATTGGAATGAGTTATTCATATTTCATTATTTGGTTCGTATAAATTAAAAAAATTATAGGATACTATAATACTAATTTTACTCTTAAATATATATTTATATTATTTAAAATTTATGAAAAATATAATACTATTCTCTAATAAGTTTTTCAAAAAAATATCAAATTTATTTTTAAAAACTTTTATTGATGTGGATTAGGGATAGGGTNGGTTTTGAGAGAGGATAGATTTTTTTTTTTTTTTTTTGATGAGAAAGGGGTGAAGAGAAGGAGGGTGAGATGGTTACATGGGCTTCGAAAACTTAGTGAGCTTCCAGAATGAAATCTCAATCCGGGCTAGAAGACCGGAATCAAGTTGAAGGCTAATGGGCCATTCCCATTCTGGGTCCGGAATAGAAATCCCAAACCGATTCATGTGAACCAAATAAAATTAACCGGATTTGATCAAACCGATTCCCATTCCATACCCAAAATCGATGAACCAAACAAGCCCTTAAAGTATCCTGATTACTAAACATATGCACTATAAAAGTTTTCTTTTCTACTTGAGATGGAACTGGCCATTTAGGGGTTATATGGCGCAGATAAATTTTAACTACTAGTTTCTATAAGGTTGAACTACGGAAAATTTTCATATAAATATCTATTTTTTTGACTTTTGCTTATTGACTTTGAAAGATCTATATTTTGCTCCTTTAAAATTTTAAAATTATTTTCAGAGAATACGGTATTAATGGAGAGGGTAAAGTGATAGAATTATCTTTATTTCTCCTATAAAAAAATATATATATATTTTTAGCATTTTGAAGGGTATTTTTGGTATAAATTATAAGGAATTGATAAAATAGTGAGACGGAAGAGAGACTAAATGCAATAATTTAAAATATTGAGAAGATAAAATATAAATTTTTTAAATTATTGAAAAAATTNTGTGTTCTCCTCCATCTGTAAATGATGTATAATCAACTAGACATTTATAGATGAAAATTTGCTGCGTGGACGAGCCATGCTGGAAAGATGACAGGGTCGATGTAGGTGATTTGTTGGTTATATAGGTGAGGATTTGTTGGTAATATATGTGAATCTAGAGGTGTCACAAGTAGCTTGTCTTTTACATATTTCCTTACCGTGAAGTATCCCTGAATAGTGCATGTTGAGAACAAGAATTTTGAGAAATATAACATCAAAGTAGATCTATTGGTGGTTGTTTTCGTTGCCAAAGCAATGCATAATCCATCCATAGTGCATGTATCAACAATGGTAGCAACTGGTCACATGGGTTCTGAACCTCCAGGCGCAATCTGCCCCCCCTAGCAATTCAGAATTTAATTATAACCATTTGTTTATCGTTCGCAGATGCTAAAGTTAACGGGCCTTTTGTGTGTTATTTTGCGTCAGTTTAAAAGGAGCTGCAAGATTTTAACTTGACGATGATAAAAGGTTAGGGAATATATATATATATATATATATATATATATATATATATATATATATATATACCTCTTTAAAATTTGTAAATAACATCTCCTTAATTAGAACATAAAAGAATCAATTTTAAGCTGATAGTATACGGATAGTCACTATCCAAATCTGCTCAAATGGGCCGATGAGTATATTTGTAACTTAAATATCCAAATTCGGAGCGAATCTGAAGTTAAATGAGTATGGTATATATTTTTTTTCTATTTATTTCTTTTAGGGTAAGGATATATAATATATTAATTATTCAGATCCGATCCGGTCAACGGACACCTTTACATAAATGTAGTAAAAGATTAAAAATACTAATACACAACAACTATAAGATTAAGGACTCAATTGGAATTTTTTTAAAAAATTAAGAATCTAACTGCAATAATGGGAATGTGACTCATTCAATTGAAGCGAGTAAAATTTGCCCTTTTTCCTCTTCTGCATCTTGCCATTCCCGTGTCATTCCGTTCGGTGTTTGGTATTTTTGTGCGGCTGTCTGCCCGCCCGCCGAAGGAGAAGAGAAAGAAGACAAACAAGGAGGGATTCGCCGGCAGTTGCAGACTGCAGTTGAGCCGTCCGTCCGCTCCCAAAACTCCACCAACCGCAATAACAGACTGGAAAAAAAAAAAAAAGCAACATCTTCAACTTTTGCTGCCTCTCTTTGTCTCATTCCCCCTTTCTCTCAAACATTTAATACCTCAAAGGGGTAATCTCCTCTCTCTCTCTCTCTCTCTCTCTCTCTCTCTCTCTCTCCTTTTCTTGACCTATCTGTCTGTCTGCTCTTCTGGAACTCCAGAATTCCTGCTCCAGGATTTCTGCTCTGTCAGTATTCCATCTTGTCTCCATTCCACCATCCCCTTTCTCTAATGTTGGCTTACTTTTCCTTTTTTTTTTTCTTTTCAAATTTGCAGTGGAGGAGGAGGAGGAGAAGGAGAAAGGGCTGTGTTCTGAAGCCATTAAACCTCTTAGGTGGAATGAATTTCCTTTTTTTTTTTTTTTTTTTTCCTGCTTAAAGGATTCTTTTCTTGATGCTGCCTACTTTGCTATAACTTTTTTGTTTAATTTGATCCACTATTTTTGTTTGGTCTCTGATTTAGGACATCTACCAGTAGTTATATCTATACCAAATATCAGAACATTATTTGATTTTTCTGCAACAGTCAGGGAACATGAATTATTACCTGAGAAAGGGATTTCTGTTTCTCTGTCAAATGTAGGACATAGAGAACTCAGTCTTAAAGGGTGCGGATTGACACTTTCGAAGCCTGTCGAGTCGAGCCGTGAAATTGCAAACCTGGAAAGTTTTGTTCGATTGCCAACCCTAGAGACCTAGATGGGGATTGTTGGGATCTCAATCAACTTCATTGCGTAGTCAAAAGGGATTTCCCTAATGGAAAAATTCTAATTTGTGTCGGACTTGGAGAGCCGATCCTTGAGGTTCTCATAAGTAAGGCAGTCTCTTGTTTGGCTGTTTGTATTGTTGACTTAAAGGGGCCAGCATTCTGACCTGTGGTGGGAGGCCAGGTTGGATCGAGTCATGTTCGAAATGGTGGGAGATTGGGTTGGGACGAGTCATGTTTGAAACGGTCGGAGACTGCACAGTCAAGACCCATGAGCGTTGTCTGTACGCTTTAAATGAATTGGTTGCATCTTTTTAACAGTTCGAGTTTTTGGAATTAATGGTTAGCGCCAATGATCGGACAATTATAATGGTAGATGACCTCTTGGAGAAGAGAGTTTGGTGAGTGTTTTGTGGAGGAGAGACACTTATAAAGGACAGATAGAATAGGTTTTTTTAGGATCTTTCGACAGTTGAATACTACCAAAATCAATTTGTTTTCCTCGTGTATTCTTATATTTTTTTAGATTTATCTAGCACATATGATCATGCATCTTTGTCTCTTAAGTTTGATTCGGTCAATAGCAGGGGTTAAAATACATGATATTTTTTACTTACATGATCTCCATATCTTATACTATAATTGCATGTTCGTTGCTATTTTATCATCAGTTCTTTAAATGCTTTTGCTCTTTTTTTTCCTCAGCAACTGTTCTTAATTTTCGCTAATAGTAGAAGTTTATGCAACAGCTCTCATCTTCCTAATTGGTTCTAATTGGTTACTGTCGTTTGAACTTTTTCAACCTTTTAGTAGGAGACAATGCCGGATATGCAGTTGGCTAGTCTCACGATAAAATCACATGGAGCCAGAGTAGCCAGACTCCACATGTATGACTGGATCATACTTGTACTTCTTGCTATAACAGATGGACTATTAAATATAATAGAGCCTTTTCACCGTTTTGTCGGAAAAGACATGATGACCGACCTGAGATACCCAATGAAGAGCAATACAGTGCCATTTTGGGCTGTTCCGGTGTGTGCTTTCGCTCCTCTTTCATGTAATCTACTAATGAGACAAGAAGTTTCTTTTTCAGTTTATGCTTGTTTTGTGTACTTTGACTTCAATATATTTGTGTTTCTGCAGATCATTGGAATTGTGTTGCCCATTGTTATTATTGTTGCAATTTACTTCAAGAAGAGGAATGTATATGATTTGCATCACGCTATACTCGGTATTGTGCATATGCTTCTTCTTTTTATGGGCGTTTTTTCTTTTTTAAATTTTTGAAAGATGTGTGTTAGTTGATGATTAACTCTTATATGTGAACCAGGTCTTCTGTTTTCTGTTCTTATAACTGCGGTCATAACAGACGCAATCAAGGATGGTGTTGGTCGTCCACGACCAGATTTCTTTTGGCGATGTTTCCCTGACGGGAAGGATGTGAGCACTCCCTTCTGTGTACTTGGATCATTATTAATTTCCTCTATTCATTAATTCTTTTCAATGAATTAAAATTTGGCGATTTACGTTCAGGAGTATGACAATGTCACTACCAGTGTTATATGTCATGGGGAGAAGAGTGTTATCAGGGAAGGTCACAAGAGTTTTCCCAGTGGACATTCTTCATGTACGCAACAAAATACCCATCCGCTTAGTTTCAAATTTGACCTGTTAATTTTCATGCATTTTTGTTCCTACAAATTGTTAGTATAATGTGCGCTACCACACTTGTTCCTAAATATGCTTGCGTTGTATCAAATCATTCATTTTTTCTGTGTACTTATAGCATCTTGCGGTTTGAAGATTCTCTAAAAGCTAAATGTGGATTTATTAAGTACTAGTTGCTATGTATTTCAGGCTCTACTACATTGGCAGCATTATTTATGTGCTAAATATATCCAAGATTCTAGCATACGCCTAAAATCCCTGCTTATCTGTCAACCCACGCAAAATGCATCTATTTTGGGGAGCAAAGAAACTACCTGTTGTAAAGGCGAAGTTGAAAAGTTCTCTGGTGCGAAAACTTTTGTGCTTTGCAATGATGCAGAGTTGATACAAAAGCCAACCTGGTCGAAAATTATCATCTTCTTTATTTTCTCTATGCACATTCATGTTGACAGCTGAGTCTTGAGAACATGCTATAGGGATGGGATGCTTCTTGAAGCCTTTATTAGCACCGCATGCTATATTTTGTTATAGTGACACCATAGATATGTAATTTGCTTTTCGCTTGCTGCCTGTTGCAGGGTCTTTTGCTGGTCTAGGCTTCCTTTCATGGTACCTAGCTGGGAAAATCATGGCCTTTGATCGAAAAGGGCACGTCGCAAAACTCTGTATTGTGTTTCTACCTCTGCTTGTTGCATCTCTTGTCGCGGTTTCTCGAGTGGACGACTACTGGCACCATTGGCAGGATGTATTTACTGGAGGTCTTCTAGGTTTGTTCTTAAGATTGATCTTCTCGATGTTGTCATACTTTTAACTCTTTTTTATTTGCTAATTCTTTAATGTTTGAAAATTGGTTGTAAGCCTTTATTTCTTTATTGCTGCAGGGCTTGTAGTTGCTTCATTCTGTTATCTGCAGTTCTTCGCATCTCCTTTTGATGTTGACAGTACGTTAATAACTTCAGATACTTTCTCATGTTTAATTTGACTTCAAACAAACCATTTACTTGCATGGCGAAATTGTGTGATCTGAAATATTCTTCAGAAGCGTAATAAGCCGAATCTTAGTCTGCATGCATGTCATAGTGTTTATAGGAAGCGTATGCAAAGAGTTCTAGTTTCCACAGTATTTAAGCGTATGCAAAGAGTTCTGTTACTGCTGTTCGATAATCGACATGCTAAATTTGCGGACAATAACTTCAACAGTTTTCAGCTTAATTATACGATTTTGAGAGTACATAGTGAAGATATTCCAATAATGCATGATACTTTGTAAACATCAGATGGTTGGTCGAAGGTGTTAGGAGAAGCATTAAAACAATACAAGATGTTACGATAGATACCATTGTCTAGTTTACGTGCTATGGGCGAACTAACAGATCAGAAAGGATAGATGATGTTGTAGAGATGAAGATAAAATATACAGGGAAAACTAACTCGAAAGCAATGCATCGAGTAAAAGGCTGTTCACAGCTTTTGCTCAATTTCTGAGAATATACAGTAATTCTTGTAATAGAACTTTTCGAAGCTGTCGTAGAGATAATCTTTCTTCGATCACCATTTGTTCTTTATGTTGACAATGCGTGTTACATGAGTATTTATTAAGCGGATTTCTCAATCTCGTTGCTCTTATGAAGAGAGTGAGAAGCTTGCTAACAAAGGAAAGATGCCGCACTCTTGCAGGTTTCTGGCCTCACGCCTATTTTCAGCAACTTGCAGAAACTCGTAATGACAGCGAGCTCTCCGTTATCACAAACCCCAACAATAGGAGGCCTTCACAGTCCGGAGTCGTTTACGATTCACCTGAACCTCACATCGGGATCGCCATGAGAGACACGAGCCCGATTCTAGACGCCAGCGAAGCCGGCAGGAGGCAATGACTACATGCTGCAAATGAAGTCTACACTTGTAAACCAACACAAGCTTCCCGGATACGAACACCGACTTTCTGCTTCTCCGTTATTGTACTCGATTCGCGTGGTTTCTTGCTATGTAATTTTTGTTAGTTTCATTTGTAATATTTTTCGTAGTAGCGGTTGGTTTGCGATATCTGGGCCTTCGATAGTTATTAGGACAACAATTGTTGTTGTTGCTGTAGTTGGTGAGATTGTGAAGCAGATAAAGATTGTGGATATTTGTTGTGTTCATAGTAAAAGGTTTGGGTTCTCTTTTTGTGGTTATGTTGAGTATGTTGCATCTAGTTGTGCTTTATTTGATTAAGAAATAACCTGTCATATTGATTTTGAGGTTTGGTTCCTGGAGATTGACCAAGTTAATGCCGCATGATTTTGAATTCGAAGCGGATCAGGTGGTGTTGGGTTATGTCTGACGTTAGGAATGTCAATGGGTACGGATATTTGAGATTTTATCCGAATCCGAATTCGAACAGAGAAGGTTTACCCGATGTTAAATAGATGTGATAGGAAACTGGAGCATTATCTGGAACTCAGCAAATGCATAAACTTGACAACCTGAAATCAGAGGTTCTGAAACTAAGAAACCAGAGTCCTTGCAACCCGAAACCCAAAGGTCAAGAAACTTGAATGACTCGAGACCTAACTACAACCCCGAAATTTTTTTTAAAAAAAAACTTGAGACCCAACAACAAATTAAAATTTGATGGAAAATTTTGTTCCAATTTGATTTGTTTCGAACTTCCTTAGTAATCAAGGTGTTCATGCATCATTTGAAATAGATACAAAACTTAAAAGTTGGGAGCTCAACAAATCATAACTTGTCGGGGAGTTTCTGTTTCGCTGCCATGTATTAATTTTAGTTCCATTCAATGATTCGTTACATTTTTTTAAAATAATAAAATTCAAAAAAATTTAAAGTTTTAGAGAAAAATGATTATAACAATTCAAATAATATAACTGGTGTGCACGTGATGACAAATTGAGACTCTTTAATGAGGCGTCGTTGGGGAGCTAACTACTCAAAGTTTTTTCGTTTGAATAGGACAGATTGTGGCCAATAGTAATTTCTTGCTTTGCCATCTAAAATTAAAATTGCGTCTATTAAATTGAATTTTAATCTTTAAAATAGGAGCTTTTTGCTTGTATTCTTTATTACAATTTAAAATTTTTTAAATTTATCCTTCAAAATTCAAAATACTCTTCTAAAAAACAATTTCGTTAGTAAATCTTTAATAAGAGCAATGGTATATTCTAATGAATTTTATAATCAATAAGAATATTTTGGTTAATCACGATAAAATAAATATATTTTATAGATTTGATGGACATATTGGATATCATCTCTTTGAAAACAAGTAAAAATGTATATAACTTATATGAACTATGGATCATTTTGATTTGGCTATTTAATTTTTCAAAATATTGATTTTATTATCTAATCTTTCAATTTATTTGATTTCAGTTAGTCAACTGTATTTTAACTTTGAGATTTGAATGTGTCGTTTATCTTTGTAGGTTTAGTTAATATATCTTATATAATTCTTGTAATTATAAATTTATTAAAATAAATAATTAGCTTAAATTTTAAAATCAAAGTGCTGTTTAGTGACTTAAATCGAATAAGTTGAAAGATTAGATAGTAAAATTAAAATTTCGAAAAGACATCACAAGATTTGGAATAATTCTATGTAAGAGATATAATAAGACTTAACCTCTTAACTCAGTTTATAATATTTTGAATGATGACTAAGCCTAAAAGATTAAAAAAAAATTAAGCAACATAGTTTAGATAAATTTTGCGCTTTTTCATATTAAATCAAGAATCGGATGCAACTGTATGCAATCATAGTGCATTTGCCACTCCAACTGTTTTTTCAGCCTTTGTTTGATTCGGACATAAGTAAAACTTATTTATTCTAGAAATAGATACAAATTCAGATATAAGTAAGAATTAGACCAATTTTACGTTTGGATGAAAATTGAATTGTTCGTGGGAATAAGAAAAAAAACATAAGAAGAATAATGGGTAGTTATAAATAGAAAATAATAATATTAACCCTCTACTTATATTCGAATTTGAATTTCTAAATTTTATATTTATATTTTAAAATTCAAAAATTTAACTTTTAAATTTTAAATTCCGAAATCAAATTTAAAATTTGAAATCTCAAATTTTAATTTTCAAGTTTTAAATTTAAGATCAAATTTAAATTTGAAAAATATAAAATATCAAATTTAAAATTACAAACTTTAATTTTAAAATTATAAATTATAAATTTTAAATATTTAAAAATTAATTTTTATTTTTTAAATTTTAAATTTTAAAAATAAAAATTGGTCCCCTTGTATTTTGTGTTTGGGGAAAGGGGTAGGGATGCAAATGGATTTGGATTGGTGAAGCGCCCGCCCCGATCATCTCGAATACGGTGTTAAGTGAGAAAAAAAAATATAAAAAAACTATAACTCTTTTCAAATCCGCCAAGTAAATAAAGCGAAAGGCAAGAAATTTTTTTTTGTCTTCAATCTTTCAATCTATTCTGATCTATTAAAAATCTGTCAAAAATTTGCTTTTATTTTGATTCTCTGTAAATTGAGGTAATAAGTGGAAGCAAAAAATAAAATAAAAAATAACTCGCCCGAATCCGTCCTATCCTCATAAAAAATGGTGCGCGAGTTGGAAAACCTTTCCGCCTCGGGATCCGCTCAAGTTTGCACCCCTTATCCCCACCCTCGGGGTCTGAAGGAATTCCCCCAACTTCTGGCTGCAGCAAGGAATGGCTTCTGCAGTAGCAGTGGCAGTAACAGCAGCAGCTTCTCCGCTCCCCACCCCTCCCAACCCCCACTCCAAACCCACCACAATTACCTCCTCTTCCCACTCCTTGCGACCTCCTCCTCCTTCTCCTCTCAATCGACCCAAGAAGCAGAAGCAGCAGCAGAAGCAGAAGCCCTCAATTGCGGAGATCGAGAGGGCCATCGGCGTCGGCAGTGACCCGACCTCATCTTCTTCATTGTCGTCATCATCTTCGTCGTCGTCGTCGTCCTTTATGGAGTTCTTGGCGTCGACGCCGATCGGGCAGGCCGAGAGCCCCGCCGAGCGGAAGCTCCGCGAGGCCGCCGAGTGGCTCGTCGACCGCACCGAGGCGCACGCTAGCAATGGTATGTAACTTCTTCTTCTTCTTCCTTTTTAACTTTTTAATATGGATGAAGAATCATGGATTTAAGGGAAAGGGAAAGATTCTATTTGTAAAGGCGAATTTTAGGTTAAATAGACTTTCCAGTGAACTGGAGTTCAAGTAGAAAATTACTTTTCTTCTTCTGCTGTTTGTTTGTATAGCCGTAGAACTGAAGTTTTTTCAGTTTCTTGTTTGTATGGTAAATGGATTAATATATTAATATTTTTTTCTCTTACTGTTTTTTTTTTTTTCGTAATTGACTTCGGCCTGGGCAGGCTGAAGTCAATTACGCTATTTGTGGAGTTTGAGTTTCGACCGAAAGGTGAAGTTACGGCGAATCGAACAATGAAAAATGATCATTTACGACCCAAAATTACTTCGCTCGTCTCTACTTTCGGTAAAACAAGCACACCCTTAGTGTGTTTTCACTTTGCAATTTCACGCAACAGCAGAGATGCTAATCAAATATTTCCAACTCGCTCACCGTTGAAAACTGGATATAGTAGGTCGGGGGCAACGTAATAAAGGCGTTAACCCGATATTTGGCCGTCCAATATGATCTGTTAGGATTCTGCTTGGGAAGAAATGAACTTTTCGATTATTTGTCGCGATTCTGTTTTCGAATTGCATTCGCGCTTATCAGGAAAGTCGGATTAAGATAGATTCGAACTACTAAGGCTATAAATATTGTGCAGAAAAACATAGAAAGGACCTTGTTTTCTTCAACATTCAGCCGAGAATAGGGTAGCAGTAGTTTTCTAATTTCAGTCGAACGTAGCATTAGCAGTAGTCGAAGCCTTAGTTTTGGCACCTTCCTGTTATTTTGGCTGTAGACTTCACCCTAAGACTTTGGCTGAATTTTCGGGTCTCTGTAGTTTCTTCCCTTCGAGCTGAACGTCAACTGAGCCCATCTGACCAAGTTCAGCCTGAGACAAGCGACCGAATGTAACGTGCTTTATTGAGAGGTCAACTCGCAACGGAGAATCCAAACCGAATTGCTTGTGGCTCCACCCATTGAAATTTTCTTTTGAACAATAACGAGCCTTCTTTGTGTTCTTCTTGGCAAACAAAAAGGATATAAAATAAATAATTCTCTTAACCATTTCGCTGCTAAAACAATTGTGTCTAAACCAATCACTTCAGATTCCATTGCATTCATAGCTATTAAGATTTGTTTAGTGGATATCCAAGACTCAGCACTCCTCCTAGGAAAAAGACAAAGTTGGTTTTGCAAATGTTAATAGTGACTTCAGGTGTGACATCCCAAAACGTGGGAAAGTGCGACGGGCTTATATGTGAGGAGTATACTGACTGATAACTCGGCTTAAGCATTCTATGCCGGTGGTTTAGGACCCAACAGGTTATTAATGCTAGCAGGCCGGGTTGTTACAATTGGTATCAGAGTCAAATAGCTAGCTGGAAGTGTGAGATGGATCTCACATTGCCTAGTAAATATTGAGCTATATGTGTGATTGGGTCGGGCTTACGAGAACGTTAGAGCCTAAAGAGGGGCCACATCGTATAGTATGGGAGAGTGTGAAGGGTTTTTATGTGACAGGTATACTAGAATTAATAGCTAAGCTTAAGCATTTTGGCTGGTGATTTAGGTCCCAACAAGTTATTTGTGCAAGCGGTCCGAGTCGTTACATCAGGAGAGTCATATATGATTACCAATAGATAACTAGACCCAGTCGGCTAAAAGTGAAATGCATGAATAATTGATATTTCTGTTCAAAGCTATGAGCACTTGGTCGATTACTTTTCCAATGCTTTCATCACAATCTTGAGCCTGCTCATCTGCAGGAACACCAGAAGTTCCTTGACAGTCATACATCTTATATGTGGGTTATGAAACTCAAATCTGGCGGGAAAATTGAAACCAATTCGTGGATAGCATAAAATAACTTTTCCATTTGAAATGTTTAGCTCTTGCCACTCTTTCACTTTTTTGGGCTACAAATGCACTTTGACCGTCATAACATTCAACTGATACTTCACTCTTAAAAGATATAAATTTAGTCTTATCAACATACCGTTGTCGGTCATCATGTGAAAATACCGGTTAAAAAGGATAAGTGCAAGAAAGAGAAAGTTGAAATTTTAACAATTTTTTGGGTATTTTTTGAGAATTTTTCTGATATAGCTAGAAAAAGCTTAATTAGCGTAGGATACTAAGTAGAAATGGTGCGTACGCAAATAAATTATCAAACAGTTACTATGCAAATAGTGATTTGTAGGAAAGAAAGATTTTTACAGGAGAGACCGTATATCGGCTACTCTGAAGAAGGGTGGCAAAATACTCGTAAGATTTTTCTGGATTTTCTAGTATTTTTTCTGTCTGGAAATGTTGCTGTCGAAAATTAGCGAAGTTACTATGCACGATAACTATGCATTCAGTGGCTTCACGTGGGATTTTTTTTTTTATTTTTTTATTTTATTTTATTTTTTTTAACNTTTTTTTTTTTTTTTTAGCAGTGTCCAATACAAGGACTAAAAGAAAAGAAGCAGCTAAAGTTGCAGAACTGAAAGAAATATTTACAAAAATATACAAAATATCAGAACCAGGTGGCTAAGCATTTTCCCCTAAATTGTCACATTTGGGAGAAGATGCTTCTAGTATCGTAGGATTTCCTTGTTTTTCTTCAGTGTTTCCTATACTAGGGTGTGGTAATGGTTCTGAAGAGGATTCAATTTTTCGGAAAGGTTTGGCAATTGGCTGTGGATATCTTTTGAGGGAAGGCCTTTGTGGTGGAAAAGGTGCTGAGGATAAAAAAGGTTTTACTGAGATAGAGGGATGGACTACTGGGATTAGTGGGTTTTGAAATGGAGTATTTTGAAATGGAGTATTTATGTCGGTCATAGGAGGAAAGACCAAACTCGGTGTAGTTGTCATTATAGGATGATACTTTGGAGGAAGATAAGAGGAAGATTGAGGTAGAGATACAATACCTTGTTGTGAGGGATGCTTGAGGTCTTTGACCTGCTGTTCCAGGATAGCAATTCTTTGGATGTTTTTCTGATCCTTTGTTCTCAAGTCATCACAAATAGTGTTCAGTTTTTGAAGCTGGGTTGCCATTGTTGAGCAGTTTTCACATAAACTATTTTTCTCAGGATTGTGGGTGGATGTAGAGGCTTGAAATGTGGAAAGGAACTTATATTGGGAGAGAATAAAGAGGTTTGGACCAAAGTAGGAGAGAGCAGTGTCCAAGGGTTCAGATATAGAAAGATAACTCTTGTAGAGAGGAAAAGAAAGCGCATTTTCCTTTTTTTTTTTTTTTAAGAGTCCCAATTTGGATAGTTCCAATTTGGATTTATAACAAAAGGAAAATATGGCTGCAAGTTATAACATAGGTGGTAACATAATATTCGAGTAAGTTTATATTGATAATCTAAACTATAGTCTTGAAGGTTAAGGTTGTCCAAAATATATTGTTGACAAATTTCTTCCCAGTCATCATTCTCTGTAATTCCTTCAAGTAGATAGCCAAATAGTACTCTAATGTCTCTAATAATACTATTTTGATCTAGTAAGTCATAATATTGAAAGTTTAGCTCGTCTCGGAAATATTGCTGGTAATAATGTTCCCAATCTTGTTCAGGGAGGTGACATATGCCAGAAAACCAAAGTTGCAAATCAAACTTGTTTTGGAGTCTGTCTATCCATAATTGTTTTTGCTGTGAGTTTTCTAGCCTTTTATAAAGAGTCTGTCTGTTGTATTCTTTGCATGCTGCTGCTAAGGCTTTTTCTTCACCTAAATGCTTAAAGCTAGAAAGGATAATGTGAAAAGGCATAACAGCAAATGGGTCTTCAAATAACCTGTGTATGTCTTGGATTATATCATCAAGAGTTTCTTCAGAAGGTTTAAGGAAAACATCAGTGCAAAAAGGGCAATAATGCGGATCCATGTCTTTGTCTTTGTTTGAACCTGAAATGTCTGGATCAAGATACATTATATTAATATTATTATGTCTTTCATAGAATAGTCTCTTTTTAAAGAAATAGTAGCCAGATATCAGATAAAATATCATCTAAAGGTTCCGTAAATAGTCGCCAAATGTCTATGAGGATGTTGTCTTGAAAACATAAATCACAGAGGATTTGGCTAAATTCAGAAATTTTAAAATCTTCATTAAAATCTTCATTTTCCTCTGGAATAGTTTCTAAAAGATAAAACATTCTTTGAGTCTGGATATGGGTCATGTCTCTTTCGTCATTGTCTTCTGTTTCCAATGTGTCTTCTTCTAGTGGGTCGAACCACCATATGTCTATTTCATCTTGAGCTTCTATGGTATTATAAAAGTCTGCATAAGTGTCTTCAGGAGCCTGGAGACACATTTTTGTAAGACCTTGTTCTTCTGAAAAATATAAAGTCAAAGGGGTTTATTAGTAGGAGAACAGGGAGGCTGATTTTTAGATGTACTAGAAGTGTTAGGCGATGTACTAGGAGTGTTAGGTGATTTGGGTTCTGGTGAAGTTAAGTATCGTGGAATTTGTCTATGGAAAGTCCATGGTTGGACGACTTTCTTTGGAAGAGTATCCTTTGAGTGATCTTGCAATTGGAGTGTAGAAAAATGTTTTGTTACTTCTTGGACAATAGGAGTTGTGTCTATGGTAGGAACAATGCTTTCAGTTTGTCTTTGTAATACCAATTTTTCTAATGTATGTATTCTGTTATGTAATCCTAATAATAGTTGGATAATGGTATTATTTTGTTTAATTATAACTTGTTCAGAAATGGCTTGTGGGAGATGAGATGAAAAGCCTATAGAAGTTTTGTCAGGACTATAAGATTGTACTTTTGATAAAGTCTTATGTAAAATTTCAGCTTCAAGGTGCTCAGGATTGGTCATCCTAGAGAAATTTGTTTAATTTCTGCTAACCTTTGAAGACTGGAATGTAGATCTTGTTCAATTTTGAGTAGCTTTTGTTCTATTCTTTGGGGTCTTGCTTCTAGCTGGTTTAGTCTATAATCAATATTAGAAAGTTTTTGTTCTATTAAGGTGTTCTGGTTTTTAATATAATCTAGGTTTCTTGAAATTTTGTCAAGGAGTTCTGTCTGTGTCCTAATTGTCTGATCGAGTCTGAGGACCAGTTGTTGAAGAGTCCTTAATGGATCTATTTTGAATATTTTTATAAAAACCAAAGGTAAAAGTATGAAATTCTCCTGTGAGATGATAAATAATAAAAGGGTAAGGTAGATTTAGATTTGACAAAGTCTTATCATATAGTGTTAGAAATGCAAATAATAAAAGAGCTTTTTGTCTCTTTGTTTTTCTTTTGATTCGAGCCGTGATTGTAAATTTAAAGAGAACAAGTATGGTTTGGAGAAGAATTTATAAGTAATTTATTAAGTAAGTCTATTTGAGATTTAGTATTCTTTTCAATAACTACTAAAATTTGTTGTATGCTAAAAAGGACGATTAAAATGCTTAGAAGGAAAAGGGATGGTACTAGCATCAAAACCTTCGTGGAGGTGGAGGCGGTCGTATGGAGAGGATTTCTAAAAGATGGGGGTAATGTATAAGTTCTTTGTCTAGAGTGTTTATAATACAAAAGATTAGTTCCAGAAATCTATGCGTCTCTATGTAAAAAGTTTTTAAAACACGAAAGTGTACTAAAGTGCCAATAGGATGATTAGCATAAACAGGATTGTTAATAGTATTAAAGGTGAAAGCGTCTATGTCAAAGGCGTCTTCGACTGTAATTTCCAAAAATCTTCTTCTTCCAATATGAACGATATTGTATCTCCAGTTAAATTGTCTTGGGCTTGTAGTATTTTCACTATAGTCTGAACTGTCTTCGTCACTATTGTTATTGTCTTCTGATTGTCTTAAATTTTCGTTGTCGTTGTCGTTATTATCGGCTTCGTATTCCTCGTAGTCTGGCAATATTTCGTCTTTGTCTTGATTAGCCAGTGTGTTAATTATTGTCTAAAGATTTGAAATACAAGAAAAGGGTCTATTTCCCAAAGCTGATATATAAGGTGTATAATGCTAATTAAAATATGGAGTGGAACTCCTAAAGATAAAGAATTTATAATAAAAGTTTGTACCAATCGTGCATAATTTCTACAAGCATACTCAAAGAGTTTAGGCCAAACTTTCTACAAGCATACTTATAACTTGTAAGGTGTACGCACCATTTCTTTCCTGTTAGGCCAAACTTGTACCGAGCTATCAAAGTCTTTTGTAAGTTTGTTTATAATAAATGCACGGTGATTTTACAACTAAATTTCATGATGGTCTAACATTAATAAGCTTGGTTCTTTTGGTTTCGGTTGCTAATGATTGTTTTACAGTATGAAGAATGTTCCGTAACATCAATTATTCAACCTCTTTTAGTATTCACTGCCAACTATAAGTCTGAGCATAACTAAAAACAAAAAGAAAAAAAAAGAATACCTATGATTGACAACATTGTCCAGTTCATTTGAAATGCCATATTTTAGTTCTGTATTCTGTATAACATATGCTTGTCGTTAGTAGTTTTTTTGTCTTCTGTTTTTTTTTTTCCTCATGTTCTCCCACTATACTATAGAGAATCTTTCTATATAATTTAGCGACATTAAAGAGCCCAACTGTACATATGACAATTAGTCCATCTATCATCTTCAGCACTGTTTTGAAATGCATGTCTTCTTCATGTTAATTTAAAATTTCTTCCTACAAATATGTTGGCCAATCCTTAAGTTTTACGATGAAGTGCATCTTTTGTTTTTTTTCACTTTTTGGCATACATCGCCTATTGATCCGTGATCTCCTTTAGAAGACGTTCGGATATAAAATATTAGAGGAAGGATGAGAGAAGAGACATTGGCCAAAATTAAACATTTCCTTTTAATTTTATTAACTCTTCTTAACAAAAAAATTCGAGGGTCCTACTTATATAATTCCAAAATCCTACTGCGTCTGGGATGGAATAGCATCCAAACTCCTACTCCGAATAAGAGCAATCCATACTTTCTTTTATGGAAAGTTAAGTCCAACAATATCGTACCTGGAAAGAGCACATCAAGAATATCAAATTTGACTATCAGGTGAAATCCTAGTTCTCTACGGATAAAAAGACATTCACGGTCAGGTCAAATTTTGACCGCAATTTTGGGGACCTAAACTACCTCACAACACCCTGAAACACGTACGGAACTTGTAGTATTGTGTACTAAGTTCCGTTGCCGGAGCCTGACTAGTTATTCTCGATCTGCACATGTAGAATAAAAAATTGTCTTGATCGGAGCCCGTATGTGGAAAATATGCCTTTCGAACAATGTTGATGTCCTGACCCAAATCAAACTTACCACCTAGATCCTCCTGGATCACCCATTGTAGTTGTTCTTGGCACAACTTATTGTCCTTTTTTTTTTTCTTTCTATTGAAAAAAAACTTATTGTTCTTTTTTCATGATATATATATATATATATATATATGTATTGCAGATCAACATAGTCACTTTAGTACTTGACAAATATACGAGCAATTTGGCGCTTTGCTTAAAAGAAATTTAAATTTTAGCAGCACTTTGCAAGAAGTATTTCTGACTAATTGTTCAAGCTTATAACAGAAATTGTTTTCCTTACTCCGAATCAGCTAGCTTCTTCACTTGCCTGTTTCATTACAGCATGTTACAGTTCAAGGTCACAGAGAACGCTGCAATTGGTCGATACAATTTAATGTAGTTTTCATTTGAAAAAATCGATCATAACCGAATTCCTTAAGCTTCTAAGACTAGCAGGCACAGTTGTCTTAGTTTACATTTCTACTCTTAAAGCTCATTTAAGGGGAGGGTAACATTTGCTTTACAGTGTAAATGATACGCAGAATGTTCCATAATATCAATGCTGCGACCTTTCAAACTCTCAATCTGACAACCATAGAGTCTCAACCTATGAAGAACAAGACTCTTTGTTATTGACATCATTGTCTGGTTCATCTGACTCGCCAGATTGAGGTCTAGATTGCCTATAACTTGTATGTTATTATCTTTTGTCTTCCTTAGGTTCTTTTTTGTGTGTACTGTAGACACTTCATTGATATTTTAGTAAAAGTATAGAGTCCAATTGTACATATGATCATGTAGCGCATCTATCCTCTTCACTCTGTTTACTCCAGATCAGCAAATGTACAATCGATCTGGTGCTCTGCTTAGAATTGAAATCAATTTAAATTTTGATAGCACTTGACAAGGAGATTATTTTTTTTTCAATTTATGTTTGCAAGTTTAAGCTGTAAAAGCGAAAGTTTGTTTTCCTCATGCATCACCCAGCTTGCTGTTACTGTTTCAGTACTATGTTACAGTTCAAGGTCATGTTGAACAAAGTTAACATTTTGAGAATCAGAATAAGCCTTAAAAACAAGTCACCACCCTCAATAATCCCTCCAAAAAGTTGAGAAAAACGGTGAGTTAAAAAAAGAAGGATAAGAAGAGCTAATATCAACTTTATTTGCCTTTCAACAATGCCCATGTGAGTAGGCTTAAGCTTTTTTTTTACCTTACTTATGGTTCAGTGATGTTTAAATCGAACAAAACTTAGTACTTTATCTCAATCGATTACTAGTTTTCGTGTGTATTTATTCAAGGATTCACATCTTCTTGGTTATTAGTTACTGAGATACTAAATACAAGTTATTTTAAGTTATTACTTTTTCCCTAAATTCTTTGTACAGGGCAGCGAATTCTCATGATGGTTTGTCTGAAGATCTTACCTGTGTGGATCCTGCTCCTCTTAGTTGCATCTGGGGTTGTAAGGCTCCCATTCCACGTCCCATTTGTCGATGACCTGCTCTCTTGAACCATCATCATTAAGAGTTAATTTTTCCTTTTCATGCTGTTTTTTGAATAATTGTAACTTGTACATACTACAAAGTCATCTGGGAATTAAAGTAGATGTTCTCGGAACTGCGAAATTTACTTCTTTCACACTTATGTATTACAAATGGCTGTGAGGAGGAAGTTTTCCACAATATTTTGGTGGCCATTTTAGATTTTTTTTTTTTTTCTTTTGAATGTGCCTCTCTTTAGTTTGGGGTTTCCGGGCTACTGGACCTACAAAATTGTTTTGATTATGAAAATGTGAAACAACTGTTATACTTTAAAAGCTTAAGCTGTTAGAAAACGGTGTTTATATATTGGGCTCAAGATTTTTTTGCAAGGCCCATGATGTGGACTCGAATTAAATGGAAGAAAATTAATGCTAGGAGTCTGGCGTGACTTGAACTCAAAACCTCTTGCTCTGATATCATGTGAAACAACTATTATACTCTAAAAGCTTAAGATGTTAGAGAAATGTGTTTATACACTTTTATATTTAACAGAAAAATAGGCATCCATAACTTTTATTTGTAAAAGTAGACCTATAAAAGTGGCGAATAATTTACCGCTTTTTAAAGACGGTAAATTATTCATTATTTTTAACTAACTTATATATTTTTTGCATCTAAACTCTAGAAAATGTATAGTATTAAACATTAAAAATAATTTTAATGTTTTGAAAAAAGCGGTGAAGGATTTATCGCATTTAGAAAGCGAAAATTTATTTACTACATATGCCTAGTTTTGCACATAAATTTTTTGGACAACTATTTATAAAATTATAATATTTTTTAAGTCTATTAATAAAAAAAATTCCTTTAGTTCTCCATACTTCTAGAGATAGAATTTTCATACTTTTTTCTTGTTCAAATATTCAAATTGTCGAGGGTGTTTTCTTACTAGAAATTATATATGCTTTAAGAAAGGTAAAAATGTATAAAATTAATCTCAATTATTATTTATTTTGATCCGACTACCTAATCATTAAAAATTTTAATTTTTGCTATCTAACCTCTTAATTTAGTTGATTTGAATCAGTTCATGACTTTTAGCTTTAAAATTCGAATGCATCATTTATCTTTATGAGTTTAATTAATATAATTTATATACTTCATGTAACTAGAAATTTATTAAAGTAAGGAATAAGCTTAAATTTTGTATAAGAAGAGTCATTAAATGATTTAAATTAAACAAATAGAATGGCATATCTCTTTATCTTCTTAATTATTCTTTTAATATTTTTTATTCATGATCTCGTAATAATATAAAGACGGTTGAAATCGTCTCTACAAATTTTAACCTATAGAGCTGATTTGAACTGCCTCTAAAAACATTAATCTATAGAGATGGTTTGAACCTTATCTACAAATATTATTATGCTAAAACAAATAGGTATTGGTGGTTTCAACCGCCTCTACCTTAAAAATATAGTAAAAAATATATTAATATTTATTTTGATATGCATTTATGAGCAGAAATTTATAAATTTATTGACAATCATATTATCTTAAATATTAACACAAATTAAATATTTTATTTCTCACCAAAAAAATAAAGCAACAAAGATAATTTAGCATTTAATCAAAAAGATATACTAACAACACAAGAAGTAAAACAATTTTCAACAAAAAGCAAACCAATTTTTTAACATGTAATCCAAAACACAATCTCATTCAGCATCTATCCAACTGTAGCAACACATTAAATAAAAGAACGTTTAAATAATTTTAAAAATAGCCAATAGTTGAATTTTCAATAGTTTATAAAAATTTGAACAGTACAGTGATTTCCTTCACTTGTAGACTCATGACTTCCATTTGATGATTGATGGTTTGAAGAAAATGCATCAATTAGATTAATATTACCACCTACAAAATTATTAATCATACTAAAATACAAAACTATTCAAATATTTATTAGTAATAACTTGCTATCAAATTAGTATACTTGAGAATTGAGAAATCTATTTGATAGTTGTTCTTTTAGGCTATTCATTGCCTCTTGCATCCCTCTAATGGTAGAAACTTCTGCATTAAGTTCATTCATTTTATTTTTCATATATTCTAATTCCCCCTTAAGCCTTTCTACCTTTTCTGATTGGCCCCTACTTGGTTAGTCATTGTAGGGAAGTTTATATGTTTCACACCATAATATGATCTTAGCACACGTTCCAAGCATAAGCCTTTCACATGTCCATTATGCTCAGGACCCATAGCATCAAGAAAAGCTTTATCTATTAGTTTGTTTGTATCAGTTCAGAGCCTTGATAAAGTTTAATAAATTTTTGGTGCGTTATATTCTATTAACCATTTGAGAAAAAAAAAACTAATATTGTACACATTTGCTCCTCCGACTTGACTACTGCTCCGGCGATGAAACTTTTTGAAATAGAATTTGGGCCGTTTTGGAGCGCAAAATAGACTGGTAGGCTAAGGAAAATCAACAAGTCTAACGGTTCAAATTGGCCGATGTTCGTCCTCCGTCTCGCTTCGAGCACCAGATCGGTCGCCGCGCAGTATCGTCGCCCCTACTGTGATTTTTCGTACGGAACAAAAAACATAATTTGTTCGTCTTCCTTTGCTTTCTTACGATGGTTGCACTCTGGTGAAAGGCTAACAACTCCACGTTGCCGCCCTTGTGAAACTTTTTCTCCATGACAATGATCTTCCACTCAGTGCCGCCCTTGAGCACTGCCGCAAGTGTCTCATCCCACTAGGTGAGCATCACGCCGATCTCGCGCGCGGTCCCCTACAATTAGCTGCTCCTCTATCTTCCCGTGCTTCTGCCTGACCTCTATCTGCTTCCTCTTGCGATCACCGCCTTCGTCAATGCCGGAGCTTCTTTTATTGTACTTCTTGCCCTTCTTGGTCATGAGATCAAGGAGATTGGCGTCTTGCCATCATCGAGGAGAAGAAGGGGAGGAGGCGTTCACGAACATCGGCAATCGGGATGAGAAAGCGATTATGCTGCGTTTCAACGTCAGAATATTGTAGAATTTTCTTGGTCACCAGTTGGAAAGTCCTGTGAACTTCTTGATTAATTACTAGAGCTTATGCATCAACTATCATACTATTATACATGTATATGTATAGTTATGGATTGAATGCAACGTTGACTTATCTATAAACTCTTATGACAGTCCGTTTTCTTTTGTCCACGTGGCAAGGTTAGCGTAACTTAATTTTTTGTGGGGCCTCCCTGTCATCTTAAACTATTTTACTTAATTATTGATTAGTGGGTGGGGCCTACCAGACAAATTTTTTTTTTCTTACTCTGCTTCCCATTTACTTTCATTAGTCAGTGGAAGGAGTAATTGATATCTGCAACTGCCAAAATGTAGTCCAAGTCCAAATCCAAGAGGACGTTTCTCGTATTGTAGCATTTAGAATTAATTACTTATATATCCCTATAAACTAATAAAATTAAATATTAACTCTTAGAAAAATTTAGCTATCAAATATGTTTCTCCAAAGTTGCATAGGTTTGAAAATATTTTCTTTTCACTAGTTGATCGGTTAAAATTGATATTTTTATCTACAAAGTAATTCTTTTATCCTTTAATTTTTTTTAACTTCTGTTAATATTATTTATTATTTTTAATATTTTTATTCTGTATTTCATGTCATTATTTATATTATAAAAAAATTAATAGTAATTTTTAATGGGGGGATAATTCTAACAATCAAAATATAGCAATTAACTAAAAGTAATTATCATGTAGAGCCATGATAAACACTACTTTAGAGTTCAAGAATTGATCATAGTATGTGTTACATATGTTATATACATATACTAATGTTGAACCCGCACTTCGCTGCGGATAATTTTGACGCTAAATTTAAAATATAATTATAAAAAAAAAAAGGAAAAAGAAGAGAACCATGAAAAAATAAAAGAGAATGACAATAAGATATGTCATTATCAACTATGCAAATATATATTAGGGTGCATGATTCCTAAGCATTAAGATATATTGGTTAAATATAATTTGGAGAACATTTAAAAATAAGAAAGAATCCCAATAGGTGAAAAGCAATACAATCACCCATAAAAATTGACGCAAACTTAAGTAATTAGCAGACTGGGAGTAATAATTCTAAGTAAGCATAAAGCAATACAACATTGGAGATAGTATGAAAACGGAGTAATAATTCTAAGTAATAAACTTCATAGGAGCATTAATTGCTATTTCACTTGTCTTCGTTTGGTAAAGCTTCGTGAAACCTGCAAATCAGTTTTAAGCATTTAAAACAAACTATCTTATATATAGATATGGAAACAAACTATCTAATGTGAAAATAAATCAACATTAAACATTACATAAGGCGACGTCTTTTTGCAGGTTGAATTTCATCAAAGTTTGTAGCAGGTTGTAGAGAGCCGTTTAACCAAATTATATAAAAATTAGAAGATATATAAATAAATTACACAAAATTACTGTAATTATAAATATAGAAAAGTTATAGTTTTATTACTTTGATGAGATCACCGCTCCTGGTGATGCTTCTTCAAATAAGTCTTCACGGATTTGTTTGTTGGTAGCAGGCGAATCAAGTTGTTCTTCACATTCAACAACTAATTTTCTATTGCAGGGGACTTCCCTCTCGTGTCCAAATTTTGAGTAAAAATTTTTAACACTTTAAAAGAAGGGAGACTTGACTTAAACTTTGGTATGTCGGGTACAACTTGAAAGATGTGCTTTTCACCAATAATTATTTTTACTAAAGGGGGAAGAGTAAATTTATCTTAATCAGGCGAAGTAGCTAAATTCTGAGTCGGACAATGAATCAAATCTTGTGCAAAGTTTTCGAAGATCGTAAAATTACAGGAACCAGTTTTATCTTCAACAATAGTGTTTAATTTGTACCTATGTTCGGCAAATACATTAAACAATATTAATTTTATGTGGAACAAAATAACTCAATATTCTGAAAGTAAATAAAAGAAATATTATCAAGAAAAATAAGTATCATGGTATGAGAGTTTGATCTTTTTACTGCAATTAGAGCATCAAAAAGTATCATCATATGTTTTGATTACTGTTTTGCAATTATAGCAAGCTTTATATCACCAACCAAATGATGTATCGATTTCAGCAATTTTAGCTTTATAGGTAAACTCCATGCTCTATTAATAAATAAATTAATAATTAATAAATAAGAATGAAAAAAAATTATATATTATATATTATATATTAAAAGTTAATATTTCTACAAATAAACTTACATGTATACCGGATTGATGGAGTTGTAACAATTCAGCAATTGTTTGCCCATTCAACACATGTTTCCTTGAGGACTAATAAGTTGGTCCTTGCTAACATTAATTCGTTGAATTGAATTAACCAATGGTTGTAATCTACACATAATTAGTTTATATAAGTAAAGATATATATATATTTGATTGCCAAACCTATTTAAAAATTTGAAAACTTCTGGAATTTTCAAGTCAATATAAATCTTTGAGGCAGAACATGTTGATAGATATATCCTTTTTACATTGGCATAAAATAATACAATAATCGCAATTAGAGCACCAAAAGTATCATCATATGTTTTGATTGCTGTTTTGCAATTATAGTAAGCTTTGTACCATCAACCAAATGATATATCGATTTTAGCAATTTTAGCTTAACAGGTAAACTCCATGATCTATTAATAAATTAATTAATAATTAATAAATAAGAATATAAAAAAAATATATTATATATTATATATTAAAAGTTAATATTTCTACAAATAAACTTACTTGTATACCGAATTGATGGAGTTGTAACAATTCAGCAACTGTTTTTCCATTCATACACATTTTTCCTTGAGGACTAATAAGTTGGTCCTTGCTAACATTTAATTTGTTGAATTGAATTAGCCAATGGTTGTAACCTACACATAATAATTAGTTTATATAAGTAAAAATATANATATATAGAGTCCGGCTATTGTGCTTGTAAAAACACCAAGCACTTGGTGCTTGTAAATTTTTATCGTTAGATCTACGCCTTCAATCATTTTTACCCGTTAGATTATACTATTCAACCAACTAACCACTCAACCCTAGGGGGCCCACATCATCCTAACCGCACATCCCTTAATCCAAGGGCCGAAAACTTACAAGCACCAATGACTTGGTACTTTTAAAAGCATAGGAGCTCAATTATATATATATATATATATATAATTAGATTTTTATTTGATTGCCAAATCTATTTAAAAATTAGGAAACTTCTGAAATTTTTAAGTCAATATAAATCTGTGAGGCAGAACATGTTGATAGATGTATCCTTTTTACATTGGCATAAAATAATACAATAATTAATAATTTGAAAAGTTATGCCGGAGAAAAAAATATAATATTCTTTTAGTGCATTAAATGCAAATCTCTGAAAGAGCGAACAGTCATTCTAGCAAAAACTATTATAATTGGCCCATTTAAACAACAAATTCTAGCGAAAATCACAGATGTAGTCCTTCTTTCGGCAATAGCATAGCCCAGAAAATCACAAAATAAGTGTTCAGTAAAAGACCACCAAAACGTCAGCAATAAAAACCTCCTAGCAAGGAAATAGGTTCCATACCACCAATGGCCACAGAAACTTCAAAATTTACATTGAACCAAGGTTTTCGAGAAAACACTAACACATAACTAAGAAACAAAAGGTAGAAGTGAGAGTTTGGAAACATAACAGAATATAGAAAATCTAAAAGCCACAAACATAATAGAATACATAGTTTTCAAAAGTACACCAAAAAGATCATGTGCGCAAGCATGATCATTTTTTGAAAACACAACAAAAAGATCATGTGCACATGCATCATCAACTACAAAATAAGGAGCAGCAAAACATGTCACTTTTTCTTTGAACTCCAATTAACCCAGGGGAGCGGATGTATCATCCGATGCATCAGTTTCTGTCCTTGGTGGAACAGAGATCAGGCGGTTAATTACACCATGGTACTCTTCAATGGCATGGCATATCTTGATCCGTTCAGTCACGAACTTACTTACCTGTGCAAGTGTAGCGACATAGCAATTCTTCATAAAGTTATACTCTTGAACCAAGCTGTTGTAGTGTGCAAATAGCACAGCATACTCTGTGGCTAGATGATTGTATAGATTTTTATAAAAGATACTTTCATTGTAATTTACATCTTTCACTTGCAAATCAAATTCTTCGACCATCCTCTTAATAGTAAGGCGAGCAGCATCTTGTTTAGATGTAGCAGATGTGGAGGATTGTGCCCCCCAACATCGTACCATTTTAACTATAGATTCATTCCGTGGAATCGAAAGATCTATATATGCGAGGTAAGTCCCCTCTGCAGCAGGAGTGACAACACACTGTGGTGTCTCCATTTGCAGCTGATCACAAATCTCAAGCAATAATGTAAGGTAAGAAAGTTGGACGGTCGACATAGAAGAAGCTGCAAAAGAGAGGGGGAAAAAAGGGTAAGGAGATGTAAAAGGGTAAGTCATTAAAAGCGTACTGATAAAAGAATAAAATAACATGTGAGGAGAAATAGATATCGAAAACAAAGACATGAGTAGTAAAAAAACAAAACCAAAAAATAAAGATATCAGTAGTAAAAGAAACCAAAAATACGAAAAATTTTTCAAAGTAATGGCATGAGCAAGTAATCTTCAAGGCTCGGGTAATATAGGCAACTAATTTATGCCATGGAAGGAGGCACATAACAGGATTGACCAACTTAAAAACAACAAGTGGTTGCCTATGATAAGACGGTCGAAAATTCTTTACAAAATTTTGCATCATTTATTTGTTTTTGCTTGCTTATCATCATTATTTTATGCCATGAAAAGAGGCATGCAAGAGAATTGATCATTCGTGGAAAGAAGTACCTCGCACCAATCATTTTTTAAATAGTAAGTGGTTGCCTATGATAAGGCCATCCAAACTTGATATTCAAAATTTTGCAATTATTTATTTTCTTACCAATCAATTTTTAAATAGTAAGTGGTGAACATATAGTAAGGGCATCCAAAGTTGGTATTCAATATTTTGCAAATATTTTGTTTTTTTATCATCATTGTTTCACCAATCAATTTTTAAATAGTAAGTGGTTGCCTATAATAAGGCCATCCAAACTTTATATTCAAAATTTTGCAATTATTTGTTTCCTTACCAATCAATTTTTAAATAATAAGTGGTGAACTTATAGTAAGGCCATCCAAACTTGGTATTCAATATTTTATAATTATTTGTTTCCTTATCATCATTATCTTATGCCATGAAAAGAGGCATGCAAGAGAATTGATCATTCATGGAAAGAAGTACTTCTTACCAATTAATTTTAAAACAGTAAGTGGTTGCCTATGATAAAGCCATCCAATTTAAAATTAGTAAGTGGTTCCCTATCATAAGGCCGTCCAAGCTTGCTGTTTACTACTTGCCTATCATCATTACCTAGAAGACCCGCGAAAATAAAACATCAGTTGAAAAAGGGGGGGTGGACAGTAAAGCCAAAGTCATGGTAAAGGAAGAAAGAACACACAGAAAAAAAGGCATGTTGAAAAAGACAGGAAGAAAGATCAAAGTAATCACATAGCACAATTAGAAAAAAAAAAAAAAAAAAAAAAAAAAAAAAAAAAAAAAAAACAAACACCAAGAACCATTAAAGATAAGTAAATGTGGCCTATAAAGTGAAGTCTGAGAATTTAATTAGTAGAATGAATAGAAATCAGTAAAAAATGCATTAATTGGATTATAGAGTAATCTTATAAGCACAGGCGAATACTTTAGTACTTTAATTTTTCTTTGCCAATCTTTAAACTGCAGGGAAATAAAAAGTGCAGCAAAAGAGACCAAAGAAGATCAACCTTTTGTGATTAAGTAGTAAACAGGAGAGTGTGGGGACCTGCACAACAGTGCAATGGTTAGTAAAATCACTTGGTTACAGTTAATATTATTAATGAGAAGATTTGAAGGGAGGAACATACTTTTCTTGGTTTGAGGAGAACACTGTGGCATGCAGCAATTAATGAGGGGAGCTATTTATAATAAATCTGAGAGAAGCTTTCGATTATCACAGAAGAAAAGAGGGAAGGCAACAGGGCTAAGTACAGGGACGAGCTCTAGGGTTTATCGGCTTCTTGAGTAATCTTTTGGAACTCAGGAAAAAATCTGTAAAGATACTCTCAAAACTAAAGAAATAAAATAAGAGCAAGCTATTTGTAAAAAATAGTAAAAAATTTTGTAAAAATAAAAATCTTTAGGAACTCTCAACAGATTTGTAAACAACCCACCAAAATCATAGGAATAGGGTAGGATTAGCCCAGAGCAACTATCTAATGGACAGAGTAGGCTAGTTATAGGATTTATGTAAGCAACATTTGAAAATCTCACTAGATCTGTAAAAATCTTTTAAAAATCTCACCAGATCACCAAAATCATGAAAAAATAGGCTAGATTTAGGCGGAGGAGCAACCGCCTAATCGACGGGCTCATCCCACACGCGTTTGAGGCGATCGGCGGAGCGATCGAGAAAGACCTCGAGATAGGAGCGTAGGACACTCATCAGGAAGGCACGAGAGGTTTGAGGGTGAAGAAGAGAAAGAGAGTTAGGGAGATCTCACCAGATCTATAAACAACCAAGCAAAATCATGAAAAAATAGGCTAGGTTTAGCCCCAGGAGGAACCGCCCAATCGACGGGCTCATCCCACATGCGACCGAGGCGACCGACGGAGCTCGGAGTAGGGGAAAGAGCGATTAGGAAGAAGCGTCACAATAGAAACCGCCCAATAGACGGCCTCATTGCATCTGCAGTCGAATCTAGTGGCGGAGCGTTCTAGAGAGGCCTTGAGGTAGGAGGGTAGAGAACTCATGAGAGGTTTGAGGCCGAAGAAGAGAGAGAGAGTTAGGAAAAGGGTGTAGAGAGAGGCCTCGGAAGAGGCATACATGAGAGAGGGAGGAGAGAGAGGGGCAGCAGAGGGCGTGGAGAGAGGCCTGAGAAGAGGCATACAGGAGAGAGGGGAAAGAGAGAGAAGGGGTAGAGGAGAAGACAGAGATAGAGAAAAGCCTCGGAAGAGGCGTACAGAAGAGAGGGGAAAGAGAGAGAGGAAGCAGAGGAGAAGAAAGAGATAGAGAGAAGCCTCGGAAGAGGCGTGAGGGGAAAGAGAGAGATAGAGAGAAGCGGAAGAGCCACATCTGGAAACTGAATTATTCGTGGAAACAGGAAATGCAGCCACGTATACCGTACGAACTGCCAATTAATCTATTTGTATGGATAGTGTTGAATGCTACTCAGTTACAAATCCTAGTCTGATTTGAAATAATTGCATGTATATCCCTATAGAATAATGAAATAAAATATTAATATAAGTTTACAAATTTTAGTTCTTAAAAGTAGTTTTGCAAAGTTGCATATATTGGCAAATATATCTTTTTATATTAGTTGATTGGTTAAAATTAACAATTTCTTCTACAAAGTAACTATATGTTTTATTCTTAAATAAATACTTTTTTATTTTATACAACCTCATTTATTATTTTTAACCGTCAAACTATATTTATATTTGTGTGTATATATATACTTATAGGTTACGGTGAGAGCAGCGTTGAATTATATGTAATTCTGTGTACTACTCCTAGATGTATTTGAAATTGAACACACTGATTTGAATCTCCACCATTAAATGCTATTAAATTCAAAATTGATGGTATAACAATATGAAAAACACTATTCTAGTCTGAATCGGCTGTAACATATAGAATTACTTGCATATATATTATAAATTTAAATATACATCAAACATACATATATAGTTTATACTGTAAAATTAATTCTGATTCGAATCAGGATCAAATTTGATAAAGATAAAATTCAAATTCATACCCAGATTAAAAATGCTGATCACTTAAAAATTTACGGATAAATTTTACTCGTTTCCAAATAACTCAGCGCGTAGGGTGATCCGCCCGGGAATCGGCCAACCCGGTATGGCTGGGAAGTCCCTCCCTTCCGAACGCTGCTCGTATTCCACGAACCCCGCCCACCACCACAAAACAGAAAGGGGGAGAAAACTGAAAAAGCGAAAGTGATGCTGCCGGCAGTCTCCGCTGCTCTCTCGTCCGCCGGCGCCCTCTCGCGCCTCCCTTTCTCCTTCCCCTCGCTGGCCGGAAGAAACCCTAAACCAAGAACGATGCCGCCTGCCCGCCGCGCCGCCCTCGCCCTCGCCTCCGCCTCTTCCTCCGCCGCCGGCAGCGATGACGGGTCCCAGCCGAAGCCCTGGCTGTTCGTCGGCCTCGGCAACCCCGGCAAGTTGTACAACGGCACCCGCCACAACGTAAAATCCTTTTCTTTTTTTTAAAAAAAAATTAAAATTTTGATTTTAGTATTCTAATTTTTTAATTTGTTTGATTTGAGTCCGTCAAGGTTACTCTGACGTCAAAATTTAATGAATTTACTTACAGTTGCGTGAATTACATGAAGTATACTAACTAAATTCGTAAAGATGAACGGCACATTCAAATATTGCTGATTCAAAGCAAACAAATTGCAAGGTTGGGTAGTAAAATCAAAATGGTCCGTACTTCAGATAAGTTCGGTACGTTTTTACCAAAAATTAATAGAAGTTTAAATAATAAATATATATAAATCAGTGGGCCTAAATCTAATAGTTTTAAGCTTTTAGGCTGGTTATGAGTTTCATTAGATATAGAGCTTCCTAACATTCTTCGTCCTCTTCTCAATTCTTGCTGTGTTAAGGTGGATTTGGCGTAAAAGTTGATGCAGCAACGTAGGAAAAATTGTGAATTTGCATGCGAATTTGTGCTTTTACGCTCGGCTGTAGTAATGTGATAAACAGAAATGTGGGTAGATGGAACGGAAGTGAGATTTAAGTAGTTTGTGAAGTTTGGAGAGAGGGAAAGAGGGATTTACAAAAAGGTCGGTGTATGGAAGCGGTTAAGAACTTTCATTTTCTTTTCCCTCGAGTTAAGAGGGAAGTGTGTATTAGGTATGCTGTGAATTTGGTTTGAGCACAAGCACAAGTGAGAGTGAGAGCGAGAGAGAGTTCCCTCAATTTAAGTGGAAAGTGCGTATTAGGTAGTCTGTGAATTTGGTTAGAGCACAAATGTAAGTGAGAGCGAGTGCCGAGCGTACCCGCGCATAGGCACGCGCGCGCGCGCGTGCGAGAGAGAGAGAGAGAGAGAGAGAGAGAGAGAGAGAAAGCTTGCGCAAGAGAGAGAGAATGAAAGTGAGAACAAGAAAAAGAGAGAGAGAACACGCTAGAGAGAGAGAACAAGAAAGAGACAGAGAGTGAGCAAGAGATAGAGAAAGTACGAGAAAAAGAGAGAGAGCGTGCATGAGAGAGAGAGAGAGCGAAAGTGAGAACAAGAAAAAGAGAGAGAGCACGCGCTAGAGGGAGGGGTAGAGAGAGGGAACAAGAAAGAGACAGAGAGCAAGCGTGCACGCGAGAGAGAGGAGAGAGAAAGTGAGAGAGAACACGCACTAGAGAGAGAGCGAACGAGAGAGAGAGAGAGAGGTTAGTTGGTCCACTTCGAGCGAATGTGTTAATTCACCTTAAAGAGTACCAGGCCTCTACATTCTAGAGACGAAATTTGGTTATTATTTCGGTTGCATCTGGATGGCCCCTTGTCCCTTGGAGTCCACTAGGACAAATTTTAGGGTGATTATGCAGGCCAAATTATTTTAGGGATTCCACCAACCTCGTAAGTGCCAGTGCCTCTGCCAATATAATTGTTGCAACCTTTCTGGTCGCTAAAATGGGAGCTTGACGCCTAAGGTTTACTAAGTGTTACAGCTTTGAAGAGACAGAAAAGAGTCAGGGATACAGACACCAATGATCAAAAGATTGAAGAATCAAATTCTAGTGAAGACCAACAAAAGGAGGGCGCCTTTCCTATAATGCTTAGCATCACTCGGGACATATAATAGATCAATCACAAAAGGGCATGTCAGATTGGTTAGATCAGATTAAGGGCATTTGTAATTTTTTTGAAAAGATGTTAAAAGAAAAATATTGTTAGTGAGTTTTTGGTTGGACTATGATCTAGCTTTTGTGTTCTAAGGCTTACAATGAAGACATTGTCCAGCTGAAGTGGTAAAATGTGTAAGAGAATCAACCTCCAATGTGATCATGTCTGAAATGTTTGATCATGGTGTGATACTTAAAATATGCAACTACTTGTGACATATTCTTCTGTACTTCTCTGCCTTCTGATACTATCTATGGGCTAACAAATATAATATATGGAGTGGTAGCGTTTGTTTCTTTATAAAAATATTTTGGAAATATCTCTTTCTTTACAGAAGCATGTGAATAGTTTTTCTTGAAATTTCCTGACAGGTTGGGTTTGAGATGATTGATGTTATAGCAGAAGCTGAAGGGATATCTTTGAGTAGCATACAGTTCAAGGCAATGCTTGGAAAAGGTACTTTCTTTTTTCAGATGATTAAACCTACTTAACTCCGTAGATAGTTAGGCCAGAACATGTTTATTCAATATTACCATAAGAGGAGATATGGGTAATTTTATCTTTGGTGATACAATTACTATTTAATCATTGCATGTCATTGGTGATTTTGTAGAAATATCAATTTCTTGCATTCTATCCTCCAATGGTGTAAAAGGCAGTTAGCCATCAAACAGTTATGCTATAAAACCCAATCTTTTGTCTTCTTTCCTGCCACTTCTTGCTCTTCATTTTCATGTCTACGTAATTCCTCTTAGAGCTATTATGCTAATTTGGACTATTCCTAATTGCAAAAGTGATTTTCCAGTACTAGTGCTACATAGGCTATATATGATATTATGATGTCATGACCACAAGAGTAGCTTGGAATGAACTTGTATATTGAGGCTTAAGTTGGCACAGTAAGCATTTGCTTTCCTAACTTTCTGATTTTATTCGGCTCATCAGCTATTTAGTTGTTATTTGTACCCCAGGTTATTTCACCTACATTTCTTGATACAGTAAAGATGCAATCACTTTCATCCATAAGGAATAAATTTGTAGTTTTATTGGAGTATCTTCATGCTAATATGCTCCTTTCTTTTTTCTTCTAATATTTGAGGAACAAAACACCAGATCATCTGGCTTTCTGAATTCATCTTACCATTGATTTGTTTTTGACCAAATAGAGAACATCAATATGTATTGGCTACTTAATTTATATGTAGATAAGAGTCATTTTTTGTTTTATTATTCCATGTTGGATCCTGATAACATGACTTGTTTATGTAAGGATTTGCCGACTCGCTTCGCAATTAAAAAATAAAAGTCTCTTTGACTTTCTCTGGGTTTGATACTTAGTTCATCTTGGTTACCTATATATATTACTTGTATTGTAATTTTTGTGTCCATATATTCATGAATCTGTACATGTATATCAACATTGTTCTTTGAATGAGCCAAATGACTGATTCTTTTATCTGTAGGAATGTGTTTCGTACTTTTGTAGTATATTAGTCATTTGCCACCTGAGCCATCTTTTACTTATAACTTATGATAACCAATTATCTACTTAAGTTGTAGGTGTAGGCTAATATCCACAAACAAATATGCAAGTTTGTCTTTGTTTGTTTAATTATTGGTGCTCATTTTATGCTGGAAACTGCAATTCCTGTTGGTAACTTAATATAGAGTATATATATATACTTGGATTTAAATATATTGTAATTGGTTTATATTCAGGCCATATTGGTGATTCCCCTGTCATGCTTGCCAAACCTCAAACTTTTATGAATGCAAGTGGTGAGTCTGTAAGTAGATACCTCTAACCCATCTAAATTAAGTACAACTATCTGAAGCAATTCTTATTATAGTCCTATTCCAGTTTTATGATGCAAATTAGGGCTTCTTCATGTAGGTTGGTTCGCTGGTTTCATATTACAAGATACCACTGAATCAAGTACTTCTGGTATATATATCATTATTGTCGTTATGCAACTATTGATGTTTCGTTCTTACTATTATGTTTTGATGGGCTTTTAGTTTTGTTACTCTGCAGATGTATGATGACTTGGATTTACCTTTTGCAAAATTGCGCCTACTACCAAAAGGTGGACATGGAGGTCATAATGGGTACTTTTTTTTTTTCTTGACTTCAATTTTTGTCAGAACTGGCAATAGCACATTTAAATTAATAACGAAGGTGACTCCTTTAGTACAAGTAAATTTAAGTGAGAGTGCAAGCCTAGCTTTTTATCTCAGCGACACTATATTTTGTCACCTTGCGTTAATCAAATATCACCCAGTTTCTGTCCCTTGGCATTAAGTTTGTCTCAGGAATAATTTTTTATCGTAGCAATACTTGCTAACACTCATGCTGTCTTTTTATCCATTGAATCTCAGGAATAATTTTTCATCCACAATCCTGATAATTGTAGCAATAGTTGCTAACACTCATGCTGTCTCGTTATCCGTTGAATTTATTCATCCTCCTCGTTGGTTAGTGAAAAAGATGAGAGTTCTCATATTCTTGTGATCATTTCAATGTTTATATCTTGTTTAATGAACTTTACCAATAAGGCTGGCATCTTCCTTGGAACTATATGACCTTTGAATTCTGAACTTTTTTCCTTGTGAACACTTCAGATGCCGTCTGTGCGTTAGCCAAATTCCACTTTTCAAACCCCATGATTCAGGTTATAATACCTTAAAACCTCGAGGTTCGTGTTCTAGATGCCGTCTCTGCTTTACCCAAATGTTTACAGTCACAATATTATTGCAAATGATACGAATAAGTTGCTTTGCATCATTTACCCTCCTTATGATGAGCTACTTGCTTGTCACATGTTCAATTTTAAGGGTATTTAACTGCAAGCAACTGTAATGGCTACTTCAAGCCAAGGGCATGTTTGGTTTGAAAGCTTTGAGGCTTAGAATGGGAATCGGAATGATCCATTCCTATTATTAGTGCTTGGTTTGAGGGATTGACATTTCGATTCCCATTTTTGGTGGGGGGGGTGTAAATCGAATCCCTTCAAAATGATTCCCACCACAGAAGGGGAATCAACTTTGATTCTCGAAGAGATTGAGAAAAGAACTCTTTTTTTTCCTCTAACAATTATTTAAATTCAGATATTAATGTATATTTAATTTCAGAATAAATTATAATTTTTAAATTTGAATCTGATTGTGAGTTTGGATAGTAAATTTAAATTTTAATTAAAATTTAATTTTTTTGAATTTCAATTTGAGCATGATTCCGGTTCGGAATCCTCTTATGAACCAAACAAATTAAGAGTTTTCATCATTCCGTTTTCGTTTCCGGTTCGTTCCCATTTCTTTATTCCGATTTCGATTCCTATTTGAATCCAGCACGCCCTTACAGTCTGAACCACATGGTTTTAAATTGAATATAGACTAACACTAAATGGTTGTATAAAATTTTTCCTATCAATTTTCTCTTGTTCATCCTTAAAATTGACAATCAACATCTCTTGATTAATCAATATTCCCAGTTAAATCCCACTGATTTATTTATAGATAGCTCGCTTCCTTGATCTAATCAACTTTAGAAGTAAGGTGTAAGTTAGTAAATTAAAATGAATGCTTCTAGATTTACTTGAACCTTAGATTATTTACTTCCCTATTTACTTCATCTTTTCTACTCCGCTTTACTTGTTCAGTCTACTTTTGCCCTCTCTTTGCTTTTGCTTTTCCCCATCATTAAATTGAGAATGAGAAGCTGCTTAGACAATATTTTTGGTTTATATCAGTAGTACTAGTTGTTCCTATACCCTGTTTAATTAGTTTTGATGATGAGAATAAATTAGGAATGAGAGCTTCCCATTTTTCTTAGACCTTTTTAATTTATATGTAGGATGCGAAGCGTGATGAGCCACTTAAAAGGAAGCCGTGATTTTCCACGTCTAAGAATAGGTAATGAATTTCTTAATTTTACCTTACCTTTGTTTCTTCTTTCGGCGATTATTAATGTATTATCCTGTGAATATTCGCAAAGGCATTGGGCGGCCGCCAGGAAAGATGGATTCGGCCAACTTTGTTCTTCGACCCTTTAACAAGAAAGAGCGCGAAGAGGTTTTCCCCCCAATCTTGATGCTTTAACATTTTCGTGGTGATGTGGTGGTATTAACCTAGTGGGAGCTGGTATTAACATTTATTAGAATATCAGGAACATTGAACTTGTTCCCGTCTATTGTATATACACTTATCTTGTTTAATGCACCTACTCAGAAAATAATAATTCGAGCTCTATTATTCGCAAGATCAGTCAGATGCAAGGATTGTCGTGCTGGTTGGTACAGTCTGGCATAGCCAGCACATGCTGCTTGTGTGCTGGCCGTGCTGCTCGTGCCTATAAGCTCATGCCGACCATGCTGACATATAAAAATTGAATATGTGCTAAGACATGCCAGCATGCTATGCCGATGGCACACCAGCACGCCCTGTGCCAGTGGCACAACAATCCCTGATAAGATGTGATATATATATATATGGTTTAGATCATGTTCAACGGTGTCGATCGTCGATTTGAAAGCTCTATAATCAAAAACAAATCGGCAGTAAACCGAGCCGTTTACTACCGATAGTAGCCCAGTCAAGCTCTCTCTCTCTCTCTCTATATCTCTCTCTCTCTCTCTCTATATATATATATATATATATATTGAGTTGAGCTCATGTGCTTTTAAAATCATAGGAGCTCAATGTGCTTGTGGTTTTTAGCTGTTGGATTGCCTCAAAATCTATGCAGCACTAGTAAAGAAGACTTAATAGGATACGCCATTAATTGTACTGCATGGGTTTGAGATGATCCAATGGCTAAAAAATCACAAGTACAAATGCTCTTGTGCTTTTAAGGAGCTCAACTCTCTCTCTCTCTCTCTCTCTCTCTCTCTCTCTATATATATATATATATATGACGTATTTGTTTGTTCTTCTTTTGGATGCAGCTGGATTTTACCTTTCATCGGGGATTGCAAGCAGTAAGGATTCTGGTGCTCGAGGGATTCAACAAGAGTGCGACATTCGTAAACAGTTCGCAGTCGTCAGAACTCTTGAACAAATGAAGCCGATCATCATCTCAATTCGCCAGTGATATCGACATGGAAACCGACGCGAGTTAAATTATTTGCCGCGCCTTCCAATCCAGCGGCCTTAAAAATATACAGCCTTTTCATCGAAAGGGAGCCTGAACAAGCGCGGCAATACGCAATACCATCATGTGCTATTCTTTTTCGTATTTGATTCTGAAACTCACTAGGTGTTTCTTTGTGGGGTGATATTTTTGTAAACAATATGTCATTTTTTTTCAGTGAAAATGGAAGTTTCATAAAGTGTTGAAGGAAAAATTATGATCTGAGCTGGGTGTACTCAAACATCTGTGCATCACATGTTCATTTATTCTTTATCTCATCTTATATTTTAATGGTTAAAATATCGGTTTTTTTAATTTCTAATATGACATTTAAAAATCTATATTTTATCTTCTTAAAATTTCTAGTTGATACATTTAGTCCTCTTCTGCCAGAGCTCCGGCACTATTCTATCTATTTTTTATAAGTTATACCAAAAATACTTAAAATAATAGAAATATATTATTATTATTATTATTTTTGTTAAAAAAGTAAGGACAATTTGGTCATTTCACTATTTTCATTAACGCTATAATCTTTTAAAAATATTTTTAAAATTTTAAGGAGACTAAATATAGATTTTAAAAGCCACGAAAAAAGTGAGAAAATAGGTATTTACAAGGATGGGCTTTTTTTCAATTTAGCCCTCCGGCAAATTTTTATTTTAAAAATAGCCCTGTCAAAATTTAATTTGCAAAAATGGCTCTGGCCTTGCCACGCAGGCGCCACGTCAGCACCACGCGGGTAGGACTAGGGCCAGTGTGTTAAGTTGAATACGGTGAATCATTTACCGTGTTCAAACACGGTGAATGATTCACCGTGTTCAAACACGGTATATTTTTATTCCTTTTCTTCTCTTTTAGGGATGTAAACGGGTCGGTTTTGGGTCGGGTTTGGATCGGATTTTTAAAAATCCGAAATCAAATTTGAAAATCAAATTGAAACCCGAACACGAATACGAGCCCGGAGGGTTTTAAAAATCCATACCTATAACCATATGTTAAAGTTTTATGGATATGAATTTTTAAAACCCGTCGGGTTCGGATTTGGGTTCGAGTTTTAATTTGATTTTCAAATTCGGATTCGGGTTTTTTAAAATCCAATCCAAACCCTACCTATTGACGTCCCTAAAAGAGAAGAAAAGGAATATAAATACACCGTGTGAAACACGGTGAATCATTCAGTGTTCAACTTAACACACTGGCCCCAGCCCTGCCCGCGTGGCGCTGACGTGGCGCCTGCGTGGCAGGGCCAGGGCCATTTTTGCAAATAAAATTTTGACAGGGCTACTTTGAAAATAAAATTTTTTCAGGAGGCCATTTGCAAAAAAAGCCCTACAAAATTTTTTTCTATATTTTAACCTATTTTAATCTATACTAGCGTAGTAACCCGCGCGTTGCGGCGGGTAGGAAACATTGTTATAAATAGTAAAATATCAATAAAAGTAATAATAAAACAAAGAAAAGATAGACAACGAAGCAATATCATGAATTCGTAGGCACCAAATAACAAAGTGACAATTCATATGTGTTAGATTGATTAGACAATTTTTTATAAAACAACATGATTCCTAATAAGGATACACTTGAATTAAACATATAAGTAAGAAATCAAACTATATAAATAGAAAAAATCTATTAAGAAAAGCTTCCCATTTCCAATCCGTAAGGTCGCAAAATGTAAGAAAAATATGTCACCTGCACAGCAAAAAAACAAAAAAATTGTTAGCAAAAAAGAATGCATAGAATTGAAAAAACAAATTGCAGAAAAATAGAATCTACGGAGAAGTAGAAATAAGAAGAAAAAACTACAGGATAAATATGAGTAAGAAATCAAACTATATAAGTAAAAGAAATCTATTAAGAAAAGCATACCATTTCAAATCCGTGAGGTTGCAAAATGCAAGAAAAATATGTCACCTGCACAACAAAAAACAAAAAAATTGTTAGAAAAAAAGAATGCATAGAATTGAAAAAAAAAATCGCAAAATAATCCAATTCTATGAAAGATAATTCGATTACATGCACTTTAATATTTAGCTAATATCATAATATTAATATGGTTATATTCCACATAGAAGGAAATATATTAGAATAATATATTCAACAGTAATGTATTCGAGTTTAGAATTATGAAACAAATTTGTTAAAAAATTTTGGAATGGTTTCAAAGGATTCAAGCAATTTTCCAGATTCAAGCAATTTTCCCTCTGTTATCCACAAAATAATGCGTTTGAGTTTGGAGGAAACAAACACAATCTAAAAGAACATGTGGCTATTCCAAACGGACCTATAGGTGAGGGGCCTTTGTGCATTTATCTGTTTTTAAGTAATTCCAGTGGCTCTATGTTTCAAAAATTTCTTTGAGAGATTTATATTACTCAACTCAAAATCCAGAGCTCGACACTAAAATTATGCACAAAAGAGCCTCGAAACCTATTCTGAGTTACTTTGAGTTTTGAATACTCAACTTTGAATATAAAAATCAAGATAGTTTACCATTATATCGTTAGAAACTGAATGAATCTGAAATTTACATGGTTCCGTAATTATCTACATCCACAAAGAAAGCAAGAGAGATTATCTACTATATATATCTATACGAAGAAAATAAAAATAAGCTTACACTTTATGTTTCTTCAGGTAAAAAAAATAAATCTTTTAATAAAATCCTATCTTCCTTTTATTCCAACGAAAAAGTTCAAATAAAATACCAAAAATAAACTTTCTGAAAAATCATAATCCAGAAAACTAAATTAGAGAAATATAGAAATTTTTGATCAAATCATAGTCGAGCTTCACTACAACAAAAACGGTCTATAGCGACACTTTTAAATGTAGGTACATGTCAAAAAAGTGCTGCTAGCTAAAATTACCGACACTTTTAAAAAATGTTGCTATATATGGGGTTGCTAGGTATATAGTGACAGTTAAAGAGTGTCGCTATAACCTAAAAGAGTGCTGCTAATTTTTCAACACTTATTTAAGCATTTAGCAACCGCCGAAACTCTATCTCGTTGGCTGCGGTGGAGGAGGAGGACGACAGGAAAGGCTCTTCGTATAGAATTTCAGTGGATTGAGTGAAGAGAGAAGAAAAGATGGTAATTGATTTTTTTTTTTTCTTTTCTGTTTGTAATCGGGTCAAATGGACTAGGTGTGGTTGGTTGAGTAGAGTAATCTTTTATTTTTAGTTGGATTGGGCTTTATATTTAGGCATAAGTAGATGTTTTTTTAAGTTTTAGCATAAATGGGACACTTAATCAAAAGTGTCCCAAACATGTGCCCCTATAACCTAATTTTGTTGTAGTGCTTGAGGCGGGTGAGACTCTCGTCGACGCCATGCGACACGCGCTTGGCGCTAAAGTCGAACCTGTCGGCGTAGTGCCCACACTTGGTGGAGACGACGATCTCCTCCCGCGGCGCCCCGATCCCCTGAGGCACTCGCCGAGCACCGCCTCCAACACCTCCCCCCCCTCCCCCCACCTCCCCATAGTTCCTGCCATGCATCAAGATCAGACCTCGAAGCTCGTACAAAGGAGGAAATCTAGGGCTATAGTTAGGAATACGGACAAGAAGGTGTTGAAGAAGTTGATCCCGAGGAGAGAGGAGACGGAGGGCGGATGAGACGACGGACAGAAGGGAGGATTTGAGAAGTCTCTTAAAAAAACAGAGCCGACCCTAATTAAACTCTAATTAAAAAGGGACACTATTAAAAATTATTATTACGTAGATTAAGAGAAGAGGTGAGACCCATTTTTTCCGTAAAATGCGGTGAGAGCTTGAATCCCACGGGGATTAATAGTAGTGTATTGATCATTCTTTTTTTTTTTTTGTGCTTAAAAGTAAAATATTGAATTGATAGTACGAGATGAATGAATGAAAAAAAACAACAGACTTGTAATATCAAATGTAAGAAGAAACAAGGATTGCTGAGCACTTGCACAAATTTAAAAGACTAAATTCCAAATTTAAGAAGTTTGGCTCATAACAAGTTTGGGTTTTTCTTTGAAAAGATCATCTTTTGCTCCAAAAGTCTGAAATCATTTTTGGTGAGCAGTTTCAAAATATGGTTCCCCAGTTAGGTTTTCTCATCATTAGTACAAATAGAGGGAAGGGGTACAGTGACCGCCACCATACCTCGAGGCCCACTGACACACTATCGTAATGTATGTACGGAGGGGGAAGAACACCATGGTAAAGTGCGACAACCCTCCGCATCCCACGGAATCTGCAGGAGCTAGGTGTGCGACAGGGTATATGCCACAACACTTGGCAGATCTAAGGCAATCTAGAGGGGGAAGGTGGCGAGGCGGGCGACATATAAGCCCGCTGAGCGATAGAGAGGGGAGAACGGATCGCGGGCGAACGGATCGAGAGAAATGGAGTACGCAACACGTAACCCCTCTGAGAACTCAAGTCTTAATATATCGATTGATAGTTGAAAGTAAAGCCAATGTTACACCTTTCACTTGATTTCCAAGTAAAATCATGATTTTCTGAATGGTAAAAATAATATACAAAACTTATCTGAGTTATGGACCATTTTAAAAGTTTGATGTTAGTACTCAATTTTTTAATCGGTTAAAATACAGAAAACTCTTTTGTAAATATCCATTTTTCACTTTTCTTCCCTAATTTTCAAAAACCTATATTTTCTTCCTTTAAACTTTCAGAAATATTTTTTTAGGAGGTACGATATTAATGTAGAGGGCAAAATAACCAAATTATCCTTTACTTTTTTATTAAAAAAATAATTTTTTTAATATATTTATGTCATTTTGAAGGTCAATTTTAGTATAAATTATAAGAAATAGATGGAGTAGTGATAGAATTATGACTGAGGGGGCTTAAATGCAACAACTTGAAATGTTGAGGGGTAAATTTTAGGTTTTGAAAGTTAGGAAGGAAAAGTGAAAGAGTGGGTATTTTAATATTTTTTTTTTTGTAATATAGCCTTTTTAATTTATTTGATTTGAGTCGATCAATGGTACTTTTAACTTCAAAAATTGAATGTATTGTGTATTCTTATGAATCTAGTTAATATACTTTATGTAATTCTTGTAATTATAAATTTACTATAGTAAGTAATAGACTTAAATTTTTTTCTTTGAGAGAAAGGTAACATGTTATCTGCTTCATTTATTTTTTTAGAAAAGAACTTGGCTGGAAATGTGAATTAAGTAGGATTCGAACTTGGGACCACCAAATTCTTTATCACTTGCACTAGGGACGGTCAGTAATATAATAGACTTAAAATTTAAAGTCAAGGTATCGTCGATCGGCTCAAATTAAACAAATTAAAAAATTAGGTAGTAAAAAAATTAAAATTTTAAAAGATTGCGTATCTGATTAAAATGACCATAGTTCATATATGTTATGTACATTTTCAATACATGACACATCAATAAATAAGATTTGAATGTGTAATACACAATGACTTAGGAAGGCAAGAGAGTGTTTGTTTCTCAGAAAAAAAAAAGGGGTCAAAAATAGTGTTTCATGGCTAGAAAAATATTTTCATCTGTTTAATTCTAAGTAAAAATAGTTTTTTTTAATTTTATCAAAAAGCCTTCTTTTTGTTTTTAAATAATTTTATTTGGAAAATGAAAACCATGGAAATAGTGTTCTCATCGCCATTTGCCAATTTCTACTGTTTGTCTCTCCTTGCTTCAAGAACAATTAGTGTTTTTGAAAACTTTTGTCTAGATTTTATGAAAAATCATTATTTTCGTTTTACAAATTTTTTTTTGAAAAAAATGAAAAGATTGATTCTCTATAAAATATGAGAAAAAAATTTAAAAAATTAGTTTTCTTTGGAACCAAATTGATGGAAAACTGAAAATAGAGTTTTCCATAAAAAAAAACTTTTTTTCAAATTTTTTTTTTTGTGCTTTTTCTAGGAACCAAAAACATGTAAGTAGAAATGTATAGAATTTTTCTAAATTATGATCTATTTTGGTATGACTAGATTTAAGCCATTTATGCTGTTGAGAGAAATATGTTATGCAAGATTCTAGACTTCAGAAAGAATAAATTATAATTTGATATTTTTGTAACAATTAGAGATGTCAACGGGTCAGATTCGGGGCGGATTTTTAAAAATCCGAACCCGAACCCGACTCCAAACCCGAGACCCGAGACCCGAACCCGAACCCGAACCCGAACCCGACGGATTTTAAAAATCCATATCAAACCCGAACCTGACAAAAAATCCAAAACCCGAACCCGAACCCAAACCCGAAATCGAAAATTTGAACCCGAAACAATTATTTTTTTTTCAATATTTCAAAATATATTATATTAAATCTAAATTTTTAAAATACAGATTCAAATATAACATCAAATTTGTATATATAAATTATATATATATATATATAGTATATATATAGATATATATATATAGTGGGCGGTATGCTTTCGTAAGCACGGAGGCCTCCGTGTTCCACTTTGTTTTCGATGTTCGGACTTTCGAATCGACGATCGGCTCCGTTAGAGTTGATCTAGAGTATTTAAAGTACCAAGAAATTAAATTTTGCGATTTTTCGATATCATTTGCCTAGTGATCGAAGGGGCTCAAAATCAATAATTTTAACGGCCGTGGTGAGCCGGTTGCAAGTTTAACGGTTGTAGAAATATCAATCACTTAAATTTTGACAGAAAATTCTTTATTCCATTAAACAAGATCAATAACTTTGATCTAAAATTTTAATGTCATATTCATCATATTTTGTAGATTTTTTATTTTCAGCCGTTGATTTTTGAGCACCTTCGATCACTAGGCAAATGATATCGAAAAATCGCAAAATTTATTTTCTAGATACTTCAAATACTCTAGATCAAGTTAACGCGAGCCGATCGTCGATTGAAAGTCAACATCGAAAACAAAGTGGAAGCACGGAGCGCTCCGTGCTTCCGAAAGCACCCCAAACGCACTCTATATAATATATATAGAGAGAGAGAGAGAAGAGAGAGAGTTGAACTATGATACTTTTACAAGTATCACCATCATGGTGCTATTAGGTTTTAAGCCATTGGGATCTACTTTTTGATTATTAATAGCCCTTGGATTAATAATCTATTCCACCTACCACCACCTACCACCATCATCTCAACCTCACATCTCTCCATCCAAGGGCTAAAAACACACAAGTATCACCCCCATTGATACTTTTACAAGTATTCTAGCCCTACCTCTAATATATATATATATATATATATATATATATATATATATATATATATATAATAAATTCGGGTTCGGGTACAGTCAAAATGCATATCCGAATCCATATCCGTCAGGTTAATTTTTATTTTTGATATCCATATCCGAATCCATATCCATATCCATCGGATATATCCATTTCATTCGGGTTCGGGTTCGAGTTCGAATAAAATTTCGGATATCCATATCTATTGACATCCCTAATAACAATTTAAGTATATCACTATTAACAGATAAATTTATTCAATTTAATTACTATTTCAGGTTGAATCAGGCTACATTCGATGAATCTCATTCCCATAGCTAATTTTTGGGAATTGATAAGAACAAATATTTATTCGTATAAATTCAAGCTAATAATGACTAGATTCAATAAATTTATTATTCAGTAGTAATTTTTAATATTGATATTTTTATTTTCAAATCTTAGGTGGTAATATTAACAAATTTAAAATTTTCTAAATTAGCAATAGTACACAAATTTACGAATAAAAATTATTGTTTGCACTTGATTTATCTATTCATTCATACATATCATAAACTCATCCACCAGGTACTTTTATATTTATCATCTTATTTTTATACAAAAAATTTATAATTCAATAGATAATAAAACTAAAAAATTGTCTGATAATTTATTTTTCAATTATTAATATATACAAGAACAAAAATAAAACTCTTAATTGACGTTTCAAGGATCAAGATGAGAATTAGGGAAAACTTCAGGGACCATGGAGCAGTTTGCTCGTTGCTGCTAAATCTCACATTTGGGCCCCACATATGGGCTACGAGGTTCATCAATTTCTTCAAAAATTTATAACTTTTTAAATAACTCTACAAAAATTTTATTTGACCGAATAATTTTATTTTATCTGATAATTTAATAGAAGGGCTAAAATGTAATTAGAATACGCCTAATCATCAGGGGTGGAAACGAGCCGAGTTCGAGTGAGCTTACCTCAGCTCAAGTTTGGCTTGAAATTAATTTCGAGTCTAAATTTATGCTCAAGCTCTACTTGAAATTAATTCGAGCCGAGCTCGAGCGAGCGTAACTTCGGGTCGAATGAGCTCGATCTCTAAACGAGCCGCTTGAAATTCATAATATCGTGTAATCTATAGTTTAATTTTTATAAAACATTATTTAAAATTTGATACAAAAAATATCTAATAGTTCAACATACAAAATGAATGTATAAAATACGATATTACAGAATTAAAAAAATTAGAAAAAACGACTTTGTAAATGAGTGAAAAAGAGAGAAAGAGAGCAATTAGAGTAGGATTTTACTAGTTGGTTTTGTAAGCCCAATAATCTAAATTCAACATAGATATAATTAAAATACATAATATATATTATTTTATATAATTAAAATATATATTATATTTAATTATATATAATAGTTCAACTACTATACTCTATGAGTATAGACCCTTTTATACTCATAAATTTTCAACCGTTAGATATATATTCTTTTGATCATTTCCATCTGTTAAATCATACTATTCAACCAACCACCCACTCAATCCTAGGAGACCATTATCATTCTAATTGTATATCCAACGACCGAAATTTATAAATATAAAAAGGTCTATACTCATGACAGTATAGTAGTCCTATCTTATATATATATAGAGAGTTGAGCTGGAATGCTATCGGTAGTAAACGGGCTCCGTTACCACCCATTTGTTCTCGATGATGGAGCCTTCGAATCGACGATCGATACCGTTGAATATGATCTATACCACTTAAAGTATTTAGAAACCAAATTTCAAATCTTTTCGATATCATTGATCTAATGATCAAAAGATTTCAAAATTTATAATTTTAGTGGTAAATATGAGATGTTTTTACGTTTAATGGTGTAAAGCTATCAAAATCAATTGAATTTTGGTTAAAAAATTCGTTAAACTATTTAGAACAAGATCTATACTCACGATCATGATTATAAAATTTCTATCATCACTTTTTAGAGGATATTCATTTTCAGCCATTCATTTTTACGCCCACTTGATGGGCAAGAGAACAATATCAAAAAAACATGAAATTTGATTTATAGATACTTTAAGTAATATAGATTATGTTCAACGGTGCTGATCGTCGATTTGGAGGCTCCATCATCGAAAACAAATTGATAGCAACAGAGCCCGTTTGCTACCGATAGTATTCCAGCTCAACTCTATATATATATATATATATATATTATCATATAATATATATATATATATATATATATATATATATATATATATATATATATATATAATTAGGGAGTTGAGCTAGAATACTCTCAAAAGCATCAAGGGGATGGTGCTTTTGAGTTTTTAACCATTGGATGGAGAGATGTAGGGTTTAGATGTTGATGGTAGGTGGTGGTAGGTGAAATAGTGTTTGATCCAAAGGGTATTAGTAATTAAGGAGTAGATCCAAGGGGTAGAAACTTAGAAGCACTAAGGGATTGGTGCTTCTAAAAGTATTCTAGATCAATTCATAATTAGGCTACTATACTATTAATAGTACCAACCGCTTACTGTTAGATTTTCGACCCTTGGATGAAAGGATGTGCGATCAGGATGATAGTAGCCCTCTAAGGTTGAGTGGGTGGCTAGTTGAATAGTATGATTTAACGGATGAAAATGGCCAAAGGGGTAGATCTAATGGCAGAAAACTCGATAGCACCAAATGCTTGGTACTATTGATAGTATAATAGCCGGACTCTATATATATAGGTAGATCTAATAGTAGAAAACTCGATAGCACAAAGTGCTTCGTACTATCTATAGTATAAATAGTATATTAGCCGAACTATATATATATAGAGAGAGATAGAGAGTCCGAGTACTATATTATTGATAGTACCAAAAGCTTGATGCTATTGAATTCTGTGCCGTTAGATCTACTCCTTTGACCATTTCCACCGTTAGATCACACTATTCAACTAACCATCCACTCAACCTTAGGGAATCACCATCATCCTAACTGCACAGCCCTTCATCCAAGAGCCGAAAACCTAATAGCAAGTGGTTGATACTATTAATAGTATAGTAGACTAATTCTATATATATATATGTATTTCGAGCTTTTCGAGCCTAATTCGAGCGAGTCCAGTAATACCCAAGCTCGGCATGAAATTAATTTTGAGCCTAAATTTAGGCTCAAGCTTGGCTCGAAATTAATTCAAGCCCAGCTCGAGAGAGTCGAATATCGAGCTGAACGCGAGTTGAACACGAGTCGGCTCGCTCATTTGCCTGCCCTACTATTCGTTTATCGTTTTTAATAAAAATTAGAATACAATATTTTTTTTTTTTTGAGTCCGACTACTATATTATCGATAACACGAAGGCCTCCGTGTTATAAAGTTGTTTTCAGTGGTGCGACTTCTGAATCGACGATCGGCTTCCGTTATATTTTTCAGTTGCGAAAAAATATAATGAAAATATAAGTACGGAACACGGTGAACCATTCACCGTGTTCAACTTAACACCCCTTCAACTTGCGTGGCGCTGATGTGGCGCCTGCATGACGGGAAAATGGTCAAATTTGCAATTATAAATTTGATGGGCATTTGTTAAAAAAAAAAAATTGAGGGGGCCAAATGCAAGAAAGCCATATTTTAGAAGGTATTCTCTTTTAGGAGGATGATTGAGAAGATTTGAGATTTTTACAGGGTCATTTTGAAAAATAAACCCTTGAATCTTATTCGACCGAACCGCTGCAACCCCAAAAGCACTCTTCCGTACCACACCCCCTCCTCCGCCGCCGCCATGGCCTCCGCCGCCACCCGCTCTCTCTCCTCCCTCATCTCCCATCGCCGCAACCCCCCCTCCTCATCCTCCTCCTCCTCTTATCATTATTGTTATGCTCCTACACCACGCCCGATAACAATAAGCGTAGGATCGAAAACAACGCGCCGACCCATCTCCATCGTCGCCGCTTCCTCCTCCTCCTCCTCCTCCTCCTCCTCCTCCGGAGCGGCAGACGGCGATGGGGATGCGGGGGGGGAGCGGTACTCGCTGGACGAGATCGTGTACCGCAGCCGGTCGGGCGGGCTGCTGGACGTGCGGCACGACATGTGCGCGCTGGCGCGGTTCCCGGGGTCGTACTGGCGGGAGCTGTTCGACTCGCGCGTGGGGCGCACGACGTGGCCGTACGGGTCGGGCGTGTGGTCGAAGAAGGAGTGGGTGCTCCCCGGGATCGACGACGAGCACATCGTGTCGCTGTTCGAGGGCAACTCCAACCTCTTCTGGGCGGAGCGGCTCGGGCGCGACCACCTGGGCGGGATGCCCGACCTCTGGGTGAAGCACTGCGGCATCTCGCACACCGGCTCCTTCAAGGACCTCGGCATGACGGTGCTCGTCAGCCAGGTCAACCGCCTCCGCCGCGCCCCGCTCTCCCGCCCCATCGCCGGCGTCGGCTGCGCCTCCACCGGCGACACCTCCGCCGCCCTCTCCGCCTACTGCGCGGCCGCCGGCATCCCCGCCATCGTCTTCCTCCCCGCCGACCGCATCTCGCTCGCGCAGCTCGTGCAGCCCATCTCGAACGGCGCCACCGTGCTCTCGCTCGACACCGACTTCGACGGCTGCATGCGCCTCATCCGCGAGGTCACCGCCGAGCTGCCCATCTACCTGGCGAACTCGCTCAACTCGCTGCGGCTCGAGGGGCAGAAGACGGCGGCCGTGGAGATCCTGCAGCAGTTCGACTGGGAGGTGCCCGACTGGGTGGTCGTCCCCGGCGGCAACCTCGGCAACATCTACGCCTTCTACAAGGGCTTCGAGATGTGCCGCGCGCTCGGCCTCTCACCGCCGCCCCCACCTTCGCGTCCGCCATCCAGATCGGCGACCCCGTCTCCGTCGACCGCGCCGTCTTCGCCCTGCGCGCCACCGACGGCATCGTCGAGGAGGCCACCGAGGAGGAGCTCATGGACGCCATGTCCCTCGCCGACCGCACCGGCATGTTCGCCTGCCCCCACACCGGCGTCGCCCTCGCCGCCCTCTTCAAGCTCCGCGACCGCCGCGTCATTGGCGTCAACGACCGCACCGTCGTCGTCAGCACCGCCCACGGCCTCAAGTTCACCCAGTCCAAGATCGACTACCACGCCTCCTCCATCCCCGACATGGCCTGCCGCTTCGCCAACCCCCCCGTCAGCGTCAAGGCCTCCTTCGGCGCCGTCATGGACGTCCTCCGCACAAAGCTCCACGGCAAGCTCTAAGTATGTTAAGCTTCATCCTCCTCCTCCTCCTCGGACTTTTTTCGAAAATAACCCTGTGAAATTTCGTATTTGCCAAACTAACCCTGTGAAATTTTTATTTGTAAAACTAATCCTCCTTTCGTCACATGGGCACCACGTCAGGGATTTCTCAAAAAGACGGTGAATCGTTCACCGTCTTTGTAATTTTTGTTGTAAAAGCGGTGAATGGTTCACCGCCTTTAGAAGATGGTGAACCATTCACCGCCTTTAGTGCAAAATTTTTCTTTCCGCCCTTTCCCCTTTTCGCCCTCTCAAATTCGCCGTTTCTGTGCCCTCGAGAAGACGGGGAACGATTCACCGTCTTATCAAGGACACCATATTATGGATTTGGAAAGATTTGCGCAGAGTAAGAATTTGTAGTAAAGACGGTGAATGGTTCACCGTCTTATGAAGACGACGGTGAATCATTCACCGCCTTCACAACAAATATCAAAGACGGTGAATAATTCACCGTCTTTTTGAGGAATCCCTGACGTGGCGCCCACGTAGCGAGAGGAGGGTTAGTTTCACAAATAAAAATTTCACGGAGTTATTTTGGCAAATACGAAATTTTACAAGGTTATTTTCGAAAAGAGTCCTCCTCCTTCCTCCGATTACGCATCCGCATTATTAGCATTAGCACTGGGTATCAATCAATCAATCAATCAATCAATCAGTCTCCTTATTCATCACTAACTTTACTTTGTGGGAGAGATTGAAGCAAGTGAACATCATTTTTGTGGTTTTGTTATTTCGGATGATTGCTTGTAGGTTTTAGCGACGCAGAGCTGTTTCTTGTGCTTATTGTCTGACTGGTTATTGTTCTATTTCTTCTTTGCTTCTTGCAACAAATTTTAAGTTGTGATCTTATTAGTATGATTCGGCGACAAATGTTGTTTAATCGCGACTTTGGCGATATGCATTGCTATGTCTTCGTTATTGATGGTGATCGTTAGAGCTCGTTGCGATCGCTAGGCTGTTTGAATGATGCTCTCTCTGAGTATTTTATATTTTTCGCTATTCGTTTCTTGCGGCTCCGTCTGGATGGAGAAAAAAGGGGAGAAACGAACAGAATGTTAAAAGAGAAACAATTTTCTCTCGTTTCGATCGAAATTAGAGGAGAGAAAAGAAGAGAAATGGAGAGAAACGGAGAGAAAATGGCCTTCCATAACGGTCACTTTTTTTTTCTTTCTTTCTTTTCTTTTATCTCCTTCTCATTTCTCTTTTTTTTTTTTTTCCTCCTTTTTCTCTCCGTCAAACAAAGTATTAGAGAATGTGGATCAATTAGATGATCATGCATGAAGATATGGATGTTCGTTACCTCACAAGCATTATGCTTGCATTGTTGCTCGACAAAAACTTTAAATGATCAAACCTAGAGTGCCAGTTTTGACCTTTCATGTAACCTGTAATACCACTTAACTTTGAGTAAGAGATTTAATTTGAGTTTAGTTGATTTGAATATTATTTGGTCTAATTTTGGTTGGATCTATACTTCTCTATTTTTTGGGAACTTTTGTATTATTTCATTGTATTTTATGTCATTTTTAAATAGTCAATAAAAGGAAGCAAATCCGACCAAATATGTTTATAGCTTTATTTGATCTGATTCGACAAAGATTTGAATATCTTATTTGAGTTTATTTAGATCTGTCCTGGTCCTGTCTAAACCTAATATGTTTGTATCCAAATTTTTCTTATGGCTTTCTCCACAATTTATATGTGACATGGTTGCGTACTATAATTGTAAATATCTTTGTTTGGAAACAACTTTTTAAAGGCTTTAAAACAACGTTTTAGAGAACGATAAAACTTGATGAAACCCATGAAGGAGTAGTGTCAAGTGTCGTGCCTCAGAAAACAAGAAAAGAGCAGTTTGTGGCCACATCTAAAATATTATTATTTATTTGTCATTATCCAAGTGTTTCCTAAAGGTATCAGCACCAAAGACAGTTGAGACTGGAGAAGACTCCATTGAAGAACAAATAAACTTTTTCAACTTGCTACCTATTTCAGATTAATCATGTAGTTATTATTGATTTGAACTCCTAAATAAAGAAAGTAAAAGGGAGGATTTGTCATGAGTTTTATTAGCTTGCTTGTGGACAAATTTTTCACGTCCTCATTTGCTGTTAAAGCTTTATGCAAAACAAGATCGATTCTCTGAAAAGTTGTTTTAAGATGAAGAAGAAATTATGCTTGATGTTGAGATGTATTCAGCTTGATGGCATAAATAAGATGTTGGAACAAAGATTGGAAATCATATGTATCTTGTCTACATTCGTTGTCGAGAAGTTTCTTCTTTTCCAAAGTATGGAATAAACTATACAAGCATGTCCTTGTTTTTGTTCATGGAGAACAAAAATTCACTCTTATCTCTCCACTTTATGGGGGAAGGTTAGGTGTCGATAAGAATAGAAAGCAAAAGTTTTTATTGTAATATGCACTGCAGAGTGTCAAACCACCTCGTGAAACAAGTGCTTATAGGATGCTGTATTAGTGGTATTATAGTTTCCAGGATTCTTGGGCACAGAGCAGTGTAGGCCGAAATGAGCAGTACACATCAAGATATTTATGTTCTGATGGCTGGCTAGCCTACATTTGCACTTTATGCAGCAACTATTATTTTCATGTCGAGTATTGTTAACATTTGATAAATTTCTTTTTAAGTAAGACCAATTAGGAACAGTGTTTGTTCATGGTGGTTCATAGTGATTGGATCAATCATCTAGATCTTGTTTGAACTACTAACAGATGAAAGTGAAGAGGGGAACTTGCCATGAATTTTATAAGTTCAGTTGGTGGCTTGAATCTTTACCTTATATCTGTAGCCTATATAATCTAAATCAGCCTCTATTTTTTTTTTTTTCTTTTAATAAATTATAAACAATGCTTGATGTTAGGTGCATTCATCTCAATGGCATGAGAAAAAACCTAACTAAGAAGCTTCAAAATTGCATCAATCTTGCCGGCATTTCATCTTTTCTTATTTGCAACATATAAGGGACTACACTAGACAATTTAGTGTTTCTGTGTGTCCACACATGCATATTTATGTATCTATGTAACAAAATCCTGTCCATATCTTTGTATCTTAAGAAGTAAGGATTGGGTGTCTATACATACAGGAAGCAAGTGCTTAGGTGCCAATACATTTAGGAATGAGGAAGAAGGGGTTTAGGTGCCATTATGCATTAGTCCTTCTTGAACACCCTCTTAGTAAATAACTATCTAGTTGCCCCCCCCCGGGTGTGGTACTCTGGTTGAAATGAGCATTAAATATCATTATATATATATCTTTGTATCTTAAAGAGTAGGGGTTTGGTTTCTATTCATACAGGAAGCAAGTGCTTTATTAGGTACCAATTTATTAGGAATGAATACTCTGTCAGTGTATATAACTATCTAGGAGTCATTGGTATGGTACTCTGTGGTTGAAACGAGCAGTGTATATCATGATATATCTTTTGTCTTAATAAGGTTTGGTTTCTCACATGTGGGAAATGAGTGCTCAGGTGCCTACACATTTAATTAGGAATGAGGTAGAAGGGGTTAGGTGCCATTGTGCACAAAGTTCTTCTTGAACACCCTGTTGGCGTATATAAAGTTAGTTTAATAAGTTAATTTTATAGGATTCATACTTTGGACGAATATTACATCTTCCTAGCAGTTCAAAGATTTAGATCAGAGGAAAGGAGAATTTTCGTATTGAAATGTTCTCCTTTGCCAAGTACGCTAGAAATACTTGACTTTTTTTTTTCTTTTTTTTCTTTTTTTTCTTTTTTTTTTCTATCTGAAGATACCAACTATATTGGATTGCTGGTTTGATTTTGGTAATGAGCAGTAAACCGTCTTCATTGCCCTAGCCCTAGTAACAATGCTAACGAGAATACTGGATGACAATTCCTTGGGGAAGAAAGATTGTTACCAGCCGATTTCCCTTCTCTTTGACCCGGTCAAGGAGGAGCGTGTCGGGATGCGAAACGGCTACGGATATTGACCCTCGAAGTTTGCGCCCTTCGATTGATTGAGCGATTCGGCTGATGAGGGATCAGATTAGCCGGGTTCGAGACCTCTACAGTAAATTCGGTTCGGCTGGATGAGCCGAATGTACGGACTAAACAAGCACTAAGGTCGGCCGAAGTGCCGAATGACCAAAAAACACAGGAATTGGTCGGCTTGAAGAGCCGAATGTCTTTATATTAACTGGTAAAGAGTACAGGGTTTGAGTGTGCCGGATGGCATGCAGACTCGTTTGATCTACTTAATGATCTACTCCTAGAAAGAACAGTAAATGCTGGAAAGTAAAAGTTACAGGTTGACTATTACTAGAAAATGCGAGAAAATACGAGGAAATAAGGGCGGTCTTTTGTTCACAGGAAAAAAACCTCTTTTTAGGACGTTATTGACCTATTTATAAATCGCCCCTTGATTAGTTATTGCCTTTACACGATCAGCCACTACTTCCTAATTTTTTGGAACCACTTTCAGCCGATCGGAACCGCCTGCAACTGCTAGCGGTTGCTTTAACTCCCCTTAATTCGCATGGCAGTTCTTGCTTTGAAATCCTTCCGATGCTCCCGGTGTATAACAAGATTGCTATCTTTAAATTGAATATCGGCGTACCACCTGTCCGTGCCTAATTGGCTCAACAGAGATATATATTACATTCAAATTTAAATACATAATATAGGTTATCTAATATGATATAGTGTCATTTATAATTCAAATATATATGATAAAACAGTTTTTGATATTTTTCTTAATGCCCATTGATAGCATGACTTATCAACATATTTTATCCGAAAAAAATATAGAGAGATAAGGAGAAAAAAAAAATTAGAAAAAGTAAAGAGATAAGGAGATAAAAAAAAGATTAGAAAAAGTAAAGCGAAGAGACTGAAGAACAAAATAAATATGGAACTTTTAAAATATTGTAATTAAAAAGGAAGAAGAAAAAAATCAGAATAAAAGAATTAAATGAAATTTTTGTTCACAATATCAACATATTATTTCTGCCGTTGCCGCCAGAAGTTACTTTTGAGCATTCAGAACGCAACAACCTTTTTTATTTTTCAGAAAAAAGTTACATGTTAGAATTCTATAAAGATAGGTATGACAAATAAATATTACTGTGCATTGCGGTAAACTGTTGATGAAAGAAGAGAAAACAAAATAAACAATAGCAGTTGATGATTTAAATATTCTTGATGATAAAACAAAATACAAAGGGTTTATTTTGAAATAACCTATAGTTGAGGGATCTCTACGCATTTTCACTCTAAGAAGTGGGGAGGAGAGAAAACAGAAAATAGGAAAAAAAAAAAAAAAGGTGGATTCAAGCTTTAAAATTAACTACAAATTTTTATTAAAAATAAATAAAGTTACACATTCAGATGCTCAAATTAAAAAGAAAAGAGATCAAAAAATAGAAGAGAAAGATTTGAATATACTCTTTTTCCACGTAATTAAAAATAAATTTGGGTAAAAAGTTACTCAGAAAATTTTCAAAACCCAAATAATAAAACATTTTAAAAAATAAAAATATGACAAAACGAAATAAAGAAATGGCTGTTTTTCCATCTCACGAATAAAAAATTAAGGGCTTATAAAGCCTAGACCACTTATGTTCTATAGTTTTTGCTTCTTAATATTTTTTACAAATTAATAGTTTGAATTGAAAAGAACATGGTGCAAGTTATCACTTTCTTTTAATCTATTAGTTTTCAAAGATAGCATTATAATCCTGAAGAAAAGAAAAGAAAAAAAACTATCCGTCGTGCGCCACCACCAAATTATTTCCTCCGTACCCTCTGCTGTCGCCACCAACAATGGGTTTATTGTTGCTCAAGATTTGGACAGACTCTTTTTTTTCACCAAATTAAAACAAATTTAGAGAACAATTTTATCCAAAAAAAATAAAATTTAAGCACACCCTAAATGCTAAAACAACTTAAAATAATTAAAAAAGAAAAGATAGAGAGCAAACCAATTCCCTCTATCTCTCTCCTTTTACCAATCTTTTACTATTTCTCTCTCTTTTTTTTTTTCTTTTTTTTTTTTTGGGAACTTCTTTGTGTTTGTCTGTTGGGTCTCAACCATTACTGTTAGGATTTGTTAGATTTGTAGTTAAATCCTATTTGGATAAGAATTAATATTTAAATCTGTTTGAGATAAATTAAGATTTAAATATTAATTAGAGGATAAACCTAACTAGATTAGGATTAATATTTAAATCTATTAGAGATTGATTAAGATAGATTTAGATATTAATTGGAGTAGAAATCCTAAATATATTAGGATTGGGGTACGTTTTGGTGGAGCCTTATAAATAGCTCTTTGTGGGTTTGCTTTTGTGGTAGAGTATGGGAGAGAGAGAAAAGACCTCTTGGGTGCCGTACCAGAGAGAGAAAAAGAGAGAGAGAGAGTTATTTAGTGCACCTAGTGCATGAGTGCGCGCGGATGATTGTCTTCTTTATGGGATTATGGAAGACGAGAGAAGGGTAGGAGAGATTCAGAAAGAGAGCTCGGATTGTAGCTACTCTGTGCAGAAGAGGAGTCAGGTGTAATCTTCTCTTATTTAATGAATCTTATTTTACCCGCATATTTTCTATTTTGGTATTTCTCTCTTTTATGATTGTATCAGCTTTTGCTGAGGAGACGGGTTTATGGTAAAAACCCGATTTGACGTTTTCGTTGCGTAATCCCAACAATCGATACCGGATCCACAGCAGTCGGTATCGAAGCGGGTTGCGGATTCACGAGATCCGGTACCGGGGCGAGTACCGGATTCCCAACAATTACCACCAATCTCCAGAGATGAGTTGAGAAAATATTGTAGAGAGAGAAGGAAGAGAAAGGGAGATGTGAAAGTTTCAATAAAGAAAGAGAGATGTAAAGGAGCTAAGTACACTTCAACTTATGAGAGAGAGATGGAAAGTACATATATCTCATGTGAAAAAAAAAAAGAGCTCATATTAAAAAAAAAAAAAAAGAGAATGAGAAAAAAAAATATATATATACCCATAAAAACTAAAACTCCATACTAAAAATAAGGCCATGTAGCTGAACAAAGGAACGCATTTGGTTTCTTCTTTAGCATAGAGTTTAATAGGTGTCCTGCTGGATGTCACAAGAATTCTTTGAAAGAATTCTTTGAAATTTGGACTAAGTGACATTTAATTGAGATTAGAGGTGCATCTGACAGAGGTGGAAGTCTACAGTGTAGTAGCTACACTATATGATCTGTCGAATCGTTGGCGCTAACCATTAATCACAAAAGCTCGAGCTATGAGAAATACGAAACCAATTCACTTAAAGTGTACAGATATAGCGCCCACGGGTCTCAATTGTGAATCGGCCCACCCAGCCTCATGCCACTTCGAATATGACTCGGCCCATCAAGCCTCACGCCATTTCGAACATGACTCGGCCCAACATAGCCTCTCGCCACAAGGCAGGATGCTGGCCTATTTAAGCCAACATTATTTATGTCCAACGAATCACATCTTTTCTTTTAAAATAAAAGTACAACAAAAATATTTTCTTAAAAATTATGATAGAATTGGTGAATCCCAAAGGAGCAATTTGATTAGTCAGAAATACCAAATTATAGTAGGTGAGTTTGTGAGTTATGAGGACCTTTCTGTAATTTGGTTTTCATTCTATAAATAGAAGGGGGGTATTTAGCTTATTCCTTTTTCACATCCAGATCAGACTGAATCTTCTTCTCCCTCCTCTTCTCCTTGCCATTGTTGGAGCCCTATCAGTTCTTGGTTGATGGTTTGCTCTCGAACCTTGGAGACACTCATAGTTGAGGAGAGGTCTGACTGAGTGTGAGAAGGAGACTATATATAGCTAATCTTTTCCATAGTTGGAGCTTAGGGCATGTTTGGTTCATAATTGGAATAGGAATGAGAAATGGAATTGGATTGCTTTGGAATGGAAAATGGAATGACGAATCATCCAAAAATATTTGGTTCATTATTGGAATGGAAATCAGAATGAAAATTTAAAATTTTTGAAAGAGAGTTTTCGTTGAGAGAGAGGAAAGTGATGAAGGAAGAGCAGATAGGTGTTGATGAAAAAGAATTTTGAATAGTTTATTTTGGAATGAGTCAATCCGGGATCCAAAGCCGGATTGAATCATAAATGGATTTGGCCATTCCCATTCCGGAGTGGAATGGGAATCGGAATCCGATTACTATAAAACAAACGACAACTATCGGAATCAATGAATTCCATTCCGATTTTATAATCTAAAATAGGTGAACCAAACATGCCCTTAAAGTAGGTGATGGATTAATTTTTGGTTGATTGAGGTTTTGCTGAAATTTTCTGTCAGTTTGGATTTAGTAGTGATTAGTTGAAGATTTTGGAAGCATATATTTTTGGGACTATTTCCGTTGGATTTTCTGTTGGAGTCGGGTGCTATACTATTGAGGAGGTAGCAACGCAACTCATCGTCTTTCTATCTTCCTACTAGGGATAGTGTTTTCATGGTGGGTTCCATGTCGTCAAAAACGGCGGACTCCCTATTATGTTTATTCTTCTTACATGGTTGGATTACTTGTTCATGTTGTGTTTGGGAGAATGAGGCTTCATTATGCGTGATTGAATTTATTGTATTACTAGTGTAGTGACCCGCGTGTTATGGCGGGTAGATACTGTTAAAATAAAATTTTGTAAAGAATAAAATATTATTTTAGTAAAAAAAATAGTAAATATAGCCTATATTATTGACAAACACTTTTTTTTAAACAAAAAACTATAATGAAAAAGAATCAATCGTTTCAACAAAATTATTCTATTTTATTCAAAGATGTCGCATATCATGCAAATGGATGATTAAAATTATTTTTATAACACAATAATCAAAAAAAAATATCATATGGCAGTTAATACGAGTATATGACTAAAAAAAGACCCACAATAATATGTAAGACAATTTATAAGTATATATATATAGGCTAGGGCTACTATCCTATTAAATCCTATTATTCCTAGTAGCACTTGTCCTATCAAATTGTTCTTGATGATAGAGATTCCGAATCGATGATCGGAGCCGTTGAAGTTGATCTAGAGTATTTAAAATATCTAAAAACTAAATTTCATAAATTTTAAAAATTATTTACATGGTGATCAAAGTGTCGTAAAATCGACAATTTTTGACGGCCTATATGAGCCGTTTGCTTGTTTAACGGTGTAGAGTAATCCAAATTGCTTGAATTTTTGATAGAAAATTCTTTATACTATTTAGATAATATTTGATAACTTTGATCATGATTTGAGAAAGTCTAACCTCTATTTTAAGAAGGTTATTCATTTATGACCGTTCATTTTT